>NC_133400.1:25224666-25526000 GCF_047511655.1 Castor canadensis
AAAGAAAACAGTACTTGTTGATGGATACAGTTAGCTTGTCTGACTTTCATAGATTCCAAAGTATTTCAGCATTTCCTTCTCAGATACACTGTATCCAACACAAGAGTGTGTACCTGTTCAGAGGCAGACCAGCCAAGTGGAATCAGTTTGACGGTCTCCCTGGGAAATGATCAAAGTTTTCAGGAAAGGGCAGGATTTGAACTTCTAAGGTGACCACCACCTTGCTGTTGTAGTCTACAACTTGCTGTTGTAGTCTTGGTAGTACACACATAGTGTCAAAAAATGAGGCTCAAATTCATTTTTAAAGTTACAAAAAGCTCCAAAATTCAATGTGACAGTTCTGTTTCTGGCTTAAGGGTCAGCAGTTCACAAAGCAGGCTTGTCTCCCTGGGTCCCATCCACTATTTCTCTGTCTCACATACTCTTTCCCTTAAAGCAAGAAATAAAGTGACTGTTTTATTATGATACAAACATGCCTTTCAGCATTCAGTATACTAAAATCTCGAAGTTCTTACTGGTATTTTGAAAGTTTTACTTTTCAGATATGGGATCTACCAAAATTTTTCTGAAGTCAAGCAAAGGATGAAAACACATTGATATTTGTAACACTTTGAAGAGAATCATTTCACCTTCTTAATAAAAATTTAAAAATTGAACGTTAGACAATTTTTCCAATATTTAATTAAAGATACACAATGACATTGTTGAGTACATGTTCCTTTTTCTCAAGGATGGCCTTCAGAGCATGTCATGCCAGGGTTTGTAACCACCGATGCTAACTTCCATCACAGGGCACCCTTGTTCCAGGTATGAAGCTTTGCAGTTCTTATGTCCATTTCCAATAAATCTATAAGCCACCTCTGTTTGTGTGTTCTATATCTTTCAAGGCACCAGGAGCAAGAATATTTTTAGAACCGTGTAGGCAATCACTACACTGATGGAAAATTAAATCCCACTCTTAGAAAAGTATCAAAATTAGGCAGGTAGTAGTGGTACACACCTGTAATCCCAGCTACTTAGGAGATGGAAGTAGGAGGATCATAATGTGAGGCTGGCCAGGGCAAAGTTAGGTGAAATCTTATCTGAAGGACAAACTAAAGCCAGGTATGGTGGTTCACATCTGCAATCCCACCTTTTCAGGAAGTGGAGGTAGGAAGATTCTGGTTGGAGGCCAGCCTGGCCAAAAAACATAAGACCCTATCTGATAAAAAAAAAAAAAAGAAAGAAAGAAAGGCTGGAATATGGCTCCAGCCCTTGTCTAGAAAGCATGGGGCCCAGAGTTCACTCTCTAGTACCACACACACACATACTCAAAAAAAAAGGGGGGGCCCAAATTACTAAAGATGGGGAGAGGGAAAATATAGGAGAATGATGGAGGGGGTGAATTCAACTATGATACATTGTAAGAACTTTTGTAAATGTCAAAGTGTACCCCCAAATACAGCAGTAATAGGAAGATTCTGTTATAAGTTTTATTTCTCCCACCCACACATACACACACACACACACACACACACACACACACACACACTCTTTTTTTTTTCTTTTTTTTCTCTTTCTTTTATATTTTTCTGATTTTCCCTTGTTGGTTCTTCCCTTCCCTTTCTCAGAATCAGGAATTTCAAGGGTTTTTGTTTGCAGTGTTTTTCAGTGCTAAAAGCCTTCATCTCATTTGGCTTCATAGGCTCCAAATTTGTCTCTAACAGCCTTTTATAGTCCTGGACCTGGCCATGAGAGGTTCACTGACAAAAATGCCTAAAAACAAGGTCATTGACAATTTAGAATTTTCACACATAATAGATTATTATAGTATTCTTTAGTTTATTGGATTTTTTAGCTCTAAAACACCATTTTTCCCTTAAAATACTTCAGTCTCTCCCTGCCAATCAGGAAAATAAAGGGGAGTTAATGCTTTTAAGCCATCTTCCATTATTTTCTCCCAATGAAAACACTGCAGAAGATATAGTTCAGGCCCATGGCAACATAGCTCAGATAAAGCCATTCCTGTGATGAAAGTTGCCTCAAGTAAGAGAATATTTTTTGTTTCTCTGACAATTGTAATCTAAAGAAGAAAAATCACTTAATTTTCCAGGGTACAAATGTGTATAATTTGCAAATATTATAGTTTGAAAATTTAATGTTTCCCAAAAGTTCTTGTATTAAAAATTTGGTCTCTGAGTGACCCTGTTGAGAGGTGGAGGAATTTTTAGAAAGTCTTAAGGTTATTAATGGTGTGCTCTCAAAGCGAGATTGTGGAACCCTGCTACCTTCCTCTTTGTCATTTGATTCCTGATCATTCGATGAGCAATTTGGTTCCACCATATGTTTTCCCCTCCCCTCACCACCATTGCCTTCCAGTATCCTAATTTAATACCCAAAGCATCTGGATCCAGGATTGGAAAAAATCCAAAATAAACCTTTTCTCTTGTTAGTTGATTATCTCAGGTATTTTGTTACAGTGATGGAAATTTCATACACCACATTTATCTTTCCTTTTCAAAGGTTAAGAGGTTGAGTGAATTGTTCATTCACATTTTAGCTCACTAATTGAGTCTGCATGCCCTAAATATCTCTCTCTATTATTTTTCCTTCTTCACCTGATTCTGGAGCTGAGTCTGATATTAATCCAGATCAGTCTGTAAAATTCTCTCACTTGGTTCCATCAACTCTTGTTCAAATGACTCATCTTTGCATTTAAAGTATACCAATTGGGATGCCATTCTGGAGCAAGCAAGTTCTTTTGGTTTATTTTAGAGTCATTTGTGTATTTCACCTTTCCTGTGACCCTGCCTCACCTTCCCTTTTTTGGTTGAAAAGATCTTTACTGTCATTTATTTGGGAAGTATAAATATGTTCAGTGACCCCTTTGAAATGTCAGATATTGCCTCTAATTCTTGTAAAGATCTATGTTAGTATATCAATGGGAGAGAAAAGATACCATGTGGGAGATTGCTAGATACTTTCAAAGAAGATTAAAAGATTCATAGAAAAACCACACAGATTTACTCCCCCGCAGTTTCCTTCCTACACATTTTTGTAACTGTTAATGAAAAGAAAAATGGGATATTATTTGTCATTGATGATGTTTCACACAAAGAAATGCCCCAAATACGAGTATTTCTCATATAACCATAATTATGGCTATGACTACTTACTAAATTATTTACAATGTAAATATAATTTAATACAGTAGGGAGTCTGCCAGCTCATTCAGGAAGTCCCTACTTAATTGTTTAGTTAGATATCCCTAAAGATAAAAACAGTTTAGGGCTAAAGTAAAAAGCTGGTTTTTTTTGTTGTCATTCTGAAACTCATTTTAGTGTTTGGAAATATTCTTTCTTGTGAGTTTTACTGTATAATTTGCATTTCATACATGTTGTAGTAAATAGATATACAGTATGATCAACCTAGAATGGTTGCATTGTCTCAGTGAATAGTGTCTGTACTGAAGTGTGCTACTGAACAGTGTTTACAGGGAATAGTCTGGGTGGTCTTGGCTCCTTTCAGCTGAGATGATGGAGATGGTTACTGTTCTCTTGCAGACATAGACATTTAAGGGTGGTTAGAATTCTGGAGCTGAGGTTGAGTACTAATTGCCCTGATACCAGCCTGTTTGTCTCAAAGGAATCACATGCTGTCTCCTCTGCTCTCACTAATGTTTGCCTCTGTTTTCTTCATTCTTTTGGTCTTGCTTTTATGCTCACTTCCCTCTAGCTTCTGTTTTCAGATGATGCAAAATGACCTCTAGTGCCAAAAAGGCATATTTGAGGTCTAGTGCCCACTCCAAACTCTCCTCTCTTGTTATTAGCCAGTGACCCATTCGGAGAAGAATGGAAATCATGTCATGCATATATATCCACCCAGATCTCCTTCCTTTATCCTTCAAAGATTCAGCAGAATTCCCACAAAAAGGAAATAAAGAGAGGAAATGTTAAGCAGAAACAAGTCTCACAAAACACACTTCACATGGGAACTGACAGGTAGTATTATTATTGTCTTTTATTATTTTTCATTAAATAATTCTAGTTAAAGTGATGACATTATGTAATATAACACACAAAATGCCCTACATAATCTCATTGTCAGCAATAAACATTCACCTTATTTACATTCAAATTTTTGAAATGACCCTCTGATATTTTCCTTTCCAATTACTCTTCATCTCGATTAGTGTTCCCTACACCCATCCATCCTTTCCTTAAATAATATGATATGGAATAAAATAAACCATCACATAACTGATCTTATTTGGCCACTTAAGACAAAACAGTCTTATTTTCACAGAAACTCTATGAAGTGGAACTTCTACTTTCTCAGGTAACTGTTTCAAATAATGCACAGTTTAATAAGCTGGAATTTATTTAAGATAAACTTTTTGTAAGTTATGCAAGAACTTTGACGCTATTGAACTGAATTTTATAATATAAATACATATTCCAAAAATAAGAATAGTGTTCAATAATCTTCTGGGAGAACTTATTTGATAGCATTACCAAAATTGCAATTTTAAAAATCTCTTCTCCCCAGGAAGATCTCATTGAATTTTAAAAATAAAAGGTGAAAATTAAACAAAAATATCAATTCTTTTAATGACAGTACTCTCCAAACCAAAAGGGTTGAGAGGCCTATTCTCTATGTTGTAATTCTTCATCAAAATCGAAAGATGAACAATTGGAAAAAAACAGTAAATAAATTAAAATTAAAGCAACCAAGATCCAAGATATGTTTAAGAAATTGGGACAGGATACAAAGAAACAAAATAAAGGCGTGGGATAGGCATCATCTTTCAATTCATAAAATTCCTCCCTTACATGTACTTGGTCTCATTTCATCTTCAAAACCCTCTTATGAAGATTAAATACAAAGTCTAGATTTAAATTCACACAGCCTAATTATGTAGATGTTTTATGTCCTTAAAGTTAAAAAATGGGATCATTGATATGTGTTATGTATATAAATACAGTCCAGCACTTAATAGTGTTCAAGAAATAACTATCATTTTTCATAATGAAAAATGTCATGGATCTTATGCTACTAACCAATATAGGATACGAAGATAAAGAAATACTGAGAAAAATTTATTTATAATTCATGAAACAAGATTTTTTAAATTTGAATTAAATACCTATCTCAAATTGTTCTTAAAATTATTAAATAATCAGAAATTCATTTTCATTGCTAACATATTTAAACAAGTGGTTTTATTAAGTATGGCCCACTAGAGTACAGCTCCATTAAAGAGGCATTAAGTATGGACCAGAGAGATTTATGAACCACATAGTTTTGTATATCTGAAACAGTCACCCAAGTAAATAGCTGAGAGTGTTTTTTTTTTTGTTTGCTTTGTTTTCTTCAGTAGATACTCAGTTGCTAAGTCACCTTATCAATCATCATATTCAATGGAGTTATAATGATCAAAGGAGATCCACAGATGTCATTCTCATAGAATTTAGAATAAATACTTTTAAATTGTTCCACAAATTATTAATAAAAAATGATTACACAAATAATTCCAAACTGATATGTGTTTTCCAGGGAAAATGCACTTTAAGATGAGCTTATATAAATGAAATATGAAAAAAATGAAGAACCTTTTAAAAAGCTCCCAAAGAACGGACAACTGAACAAACATGAATAATGAACAAACAGAAGCAACAATGAAAATATAGTAGAGGCAGGTAAGAGAGAAATGATACCAAGAAGAAGAAAAAAGGATGAATAAGGAATACTGAGTCAAAGGCATTTAAAATCTGAGGGAAGAACAATGCAAGGGAAGAAAGTGCCAAGTGGTATGATATGAAGGCTGGACAGAGTGGAAAGGGAAAGTTAGGCCACATGGTGAGTTTCCTGTAAGGCTAACAGAAATATTAAGTTTTCTGTTCCTTTTACTTTCCTTTTGTTCTTAATTTGAGTGCCTACAAGTTTGTCTACTTGTAGTGAAAAAAAGGCTTTTGTTAAAAATTAATTGTGGTGGTGCATATCTTTACTCCCAGCACTCAGGAGGCAGATGCGGGAGGATTGCCAATTCAAGATAAGTCTGGGCTACATGCATTGCAAGACTCATCCTCCCCAAAATAACTACCAATAATACTATTAGTAAATAGATACTTGTGGAAAGCTGAGGAAAGGGTACATTCACTCATCCATCTGTTCATCTTACATAGTGAATACTAGAATGGATGACCCAATTCTGGGAACCAGAAGACATTCCTGAAAAATGCAAAATACAAGTGTACACTGTAAATAGGTCAGTCGACTGCTCTTTTCAAAGGTTGTGTGACTTGAAGAATAAGGGTATTTTATGCTGCCATAGTTAGATCCAAGGATTATTAATAGGCACTAAATTTCCTCTCCCTATCCCTGTTAATGAGAATAAAGCCCTTTTGTAATGCACAGAAAACAGATATACCTCTGAGTCCCCTCTATTAAAATATTTTCCACTGAGTGTGGTGATATATGTCTATAATCCTAGTACTTGAAAAGTTAAAGGAGGAGCATCTTAAGTTTGAGACCAGCCTGGGCTACATAGCAAGACCCTGTTACAAAAATAAAACAAAAATCTTAAAGAAATAGTACATTTATATGCTTTTATTATATGACAGTAGAGTACATACTACAAATAAATGATTAATAAACTAATGCAGAGCAAGCATATTTTCTAGTATTTGACTTAATAATACATCATAATTTGAAAAAATCTTCCACCAATTTGAAGTCACAGCAAATTTTATACCTAAACTGATGCTGTGAAATAAATTGTGCTTTTGTTTTTGTTACTTTCTTAGATTGAACCTCAAATTACAGGAATTTCAAGCCTAGTCAGAGCATGAGTTAATGTAAGCACAAAAGAATACCTGTCCAATTTTAATTTAGACCTCACTGATGGTATCTGGGTATTTTGTTCACACAAATGAACAATTAAGAAGTATTCATTTTGTCATAGGACTTGTGCATGTTCAAAGGCAAACAAGATAGTTTTCTCTATTTCAGGAAAAAAGTGATAAACAAGAAAACTTTCATGAGTAATTAAGAAAAGTGTCAGAGAAGTGGAATGTTTCAGCACATTCCTGAAGGTTGCATATGCATTTGAAATGAGTTCAGGGACAGGTTGGATACCACTTTCCGAGACATTTCAGCCCAGGCAAACAACAAGGGGGGAAGCAGAGATGTGTGAAAGGCCAAAGTTTCTCCTTTATGCAAAAATGAAAATGATGTGCAACCCCTCAATTAAAGGGAGCACTTCATTCATCAGAAACATTTATTTTTCTTCCTTTTTAACATTTACTGATCTTTTAACATTTTCTGCAGAATGCTTAGGCTACATTTAAATTTGAAAATGATGAGAGGAGAAATCAGTGAGAAAGGTTCTAAATGGAGGTATTTCTGCACAAACTAAGGAAACATTTCTTAGTGGAGCTGTCCAACAAAAAGAAGGCAGCTTGTGGAGATTTCAGATACTGCTGATAATAAAGTCGGATACTGATAATATTCCTCAGTTCTCAGAAAAAATGGGTACCTAAGAAAGACTAAATAACTTAAGAATGCATTCAAATTTGAGAGCGTAATATATTTTTTACTTCTAAAGGAAGATTTTTCATTGACAGGGAGAAAAAGTGAGGGTGGGGGTGTGAAAAAGAGAGAAACAGAGAGAGAGAGAAAGGAGAAAGAAGTGAGAAAGAGAGAGAGAGAGAGAATAGAAATTCTAAAAATATTGTGTTTGTTTTAACTAAAATTTTTCCATTGTTTAATTTTTAATAATCTCCACAACCCAAAGGGTGTGGGAGGCCAGCTGAAGTAGAGAAGCTCTAGAAATAGATATCTGATGCCTGCACCCCACTGTGACAAACCTTGAAAATGGTAAACTTAGAGTTTTAGAAGCATGTTAGTATGCTCCATTATTTAAAAGACAGCACAGAACTGTTAATAGAGAGAAAGTTATTTATTTTGGAAATTAGTAGTACACAACAGAATTAATTTGAGTTATTTAAGCTCATTTTGCAGAAATATAGTGAAATCAATGGAGAGCAATATTTTTCACCACATTTGATCATTTTATATACCATAAAATATGTAATTTTAGATGTCATTAATGATAATTTATTGGTAATTGCACACAAAACATTGAACTAGTCTACATTAAACAGTTAACATTAATCATTAAAATTAATTTCATTATGCTAACTGCTAAAAAGAAAATACTTTAAATGTGTCCTCTCTAATATAAATATTGAAATAAACAAATTATGAAAGATTTAGGACTGGATGGGAGCCCATTCTATTTCTCATTCTGCCTACATAGTGCTGTTCGAACCTAGCAATAGAGCGGGAATAATTTCCTAAAGCAACATAAAACCTCCATCCCAAAGTGGAACCAGAATGGAAATACCAATACTCTCAAGCATACATTTCTCTCACAAATTTGTCCGCAATTACTGGAGGAAGATCCCCAGAAAACAGCTGATGTTCAGCAATAATGCTGTCCTGCACTGGTTCTGCTTGATGGAGTGAGCATGGAGTCAGCATATGCAGAAAGAAGAATATGTCTAAAGTCCCATTAATTCAACACATATGCATCAAGCAATAAAAGCATCCAAAACAATTTGTAAGGCAACTTCAAAGTTAAAAGGATAAGCCACATATTACTGGGCTTCAATTTATAGTTATATAAATCATGATATCAACTATTAAAAATAGTGGTTTCAATGATTGATGACACATTTTAAGTTAATAAAGTATTTCTTCATGTGTTGAGTCTTAACAAAGTGTCACAAATTTTTTGACTCAGTGATCAACTTCAGGTAGTCTCATCTTAGGGAGAATCAGCTTTATAAATGAAGAGGTCTGTAGTGACATTACTTTTATAGTTAAAAACTAAAAATATCATTTCTGCTTAAAATGAGATAGTAGCTAAATTAATTATGGCAAATCTACAATATGCAACAATATACATTTTACAATGATCTTTGGAATAGTTTAATGAGATGGAAAATGTTTACATTAAAATGTAATTGTAAAAGGACTAAAATTTTAAATAGGAAACATTCAATGAGAGTATAAAATTTTCATTTGGAGAAGGATTGTACAAAAGAAATAATATGTGAACAATGAATAGCATGTGGTTCAATAATCCTTATATTTTCTCTGTTTTTATTTTATTTATTTTCATAATTTACTAAAGACCCTAAAATGACCACTTAAAATAAAACAGGAAAATATACTGAGAATACATATGTGTCTGTATACATCAGTAGACACATTTATATCTAAATGTGAAAAAGCATACAGTTATTCTTTAATAAACTATAGTGATTATATGCCCTATACTATGCTAGTGATTCTCTACTAACTACATATTTTTGGTCACCCAAGGAGATCAGTTCATCCAAGCAAATAAATACTTTAGAATGAGAATTGGGCTATGTTTCTATCTTATTTCTTATTTTCATAACAAAAAGGAATAATTGGTTTTAAGTAAGATAACTGGCTCTAGTAATCACAGTAAAAATCATACTTTAATTTCTTTCATGAAGTAACATTTTATTGAGGAGCAATAGGCATCCAGAAGGCTAAATTATGAAAGGTTTCTGACTGGCTAAAGAATTTAGCCTTATATGGTTGATGTACTTCTTATACAAGAATGAATATAGAATTTATAAATCTGTTGAAATCACCATAAAAAGAGGACTAAGGTAGAAAGTAGAAAAATAGAGGAGATGAACCAATTTGGTTTATAATACATATGTATATGGGAATGTCACAAGGAAACTCCCTTTATAACTATATTAAGCAAACAAAAATGTCATTTTTATTTTTTTACAAAATTGGAGAATAGGAGAGTAGAACAGGTCCTGTCTGGAGGTTGGTACCAGTGGAAGAAGAGGATGTAGGGAATGGGTGTGGGAGGATGAATATAGTGTAAATACGTATGTAAATGGAAAAGTGATATCTGTTGACACTATTCTAGGAATGGGGGGAAGAAGCGTAAAGGAGAATGGTGGAGGAGGTGAATTCAAATATGATATGTTTGATATATTGTAAGAATTTTTGTAAATGCCATAATGTACCTCCGGCACAACAATAAAAAAAGAATTCAGCCCCCCACAATTCCAACACCATGTTGTTCTATTGAATGCATCTATGCTCTGATGTTTTTAGGTTTTATTTGTTTCATGTGGAAAACACACTCATAGCAAAACACATCATAGAATAAGCTTCTTCATTGTAAGAATTTTTTAACTCAGTGGATAGTTAATATGGATTATGACTCAGCAAAGAATATTCACAAATATAAATTACGGTACTTCTCAAACCTGTTTGAACCCATCTCATTTTAGTAGTACTAGTACAATTATTATTTTGTACAATAGCCATTAATCTCTTATTTAATAATTTATTCTCAAAACACAATGTGGGAAATTCTCAACAGGTGAATATATCCATGTCATATGTCCAATAATGTGTGTTACTCAACTTACAAATATTTTCTGCTGCCTAACTTTGCCATGGATGTACTTACAACTGTTAAGACTCTAAAATTCAATATATCGCTGAATTCCTTTCAATTGCCTCTTCTCACCTTTCCTTAAGTTTATTTGTCATTCAGTTTTCAGATTTAGTGAAAAAACAAAAGTGAATATGTAATTAAATAACATGATAAAGAGTCATTTCTTAAAAGAATAAATCCACTAAGTTGGTTGACCCAACAATAAACAAACCTGTTTGTTTTTCTGTAAATTTCAAGGTGACTACATAAAATTAAACAAACTTGAACAATTTATGTAAGTTGCTTTAACACAGTGTATTTCAATTTATTCATCTCTCAATTTGATATATATATGTTCTTTTTTTATTATTCATTTATTCACATGTGTGTACATTGTTTAGGTCATTTCTCCCCACTGCCCTACCCTCCCCCCACTTTCAGGCAGAACCTGTTTTGCCCTTATCTCTAATTTTGTTGAAGAGAAGACATAAGCATGGAAAGAAAGACAAAGCGTTTTTGCTAGTTGAGTTAAGGATAGCTATGCAGAAAGATTCCTACCACTGCTTTCATATGATCCAGCAATCCCACTCCTGGGGATATTCCCAAAGGAATGCAACACAGGTTACTCCAGAGGCACCTGCACACCCATGTTTATTACAGTGCTATTCACAATAGCCAAGTTATGGAAACAACCAAGATGCCCCACTACTGATGAATGGATCAAGAAAATGTGGCATTTATACACAATGGAATTCTACTCAGCCATGAAGAAGAATAAAATCTTATCATTTGCAGGTAAATGGATAGAACTGGAGAACATCATTCTGAGCAAGGTCAGTCAGGCTCAAAAGACCAAAAATCTTATGTTCTCCTTCATATGAGGACTTTAGATCTAGGGCAAATGCAGCAATGTGGTTGGACTTGGATCACATGACAAGGGGACAGCATATACAGGAGATACGGGAATAGGTAGAAAACCCAAAACATGAAAGTGTTTGATGTCTCCACTCCAGAGGAGCTAATACAGAAACCTTAAAATGACAGGTTATCATAAGCAGGGGATCAGGAACCATGGTAAAGATCAGTTAGAGTTGAATCAACATGGGTTGTAACATATGGATACATGAAAGCAATAGTAAGAATCTTTCTGTATAGCTATCCTTAACTCAACTAGCAAAAACGCTTTGTCTTGCTTATTATGCATATGTCCTTTCTTCAACAAAATCAGTGATAAGGGCATAACGAACGGGACGTGACTGAAACTGAGGAGGGGGGAGGGAAGAATGGGGGAGGGGGGCAGGATGGAGAAATGACCCAAACAATGCATGCACATGTGAATAAATAAACAAAGAAACAAACAAAAGAAAACTTAAAGCAACAGAGGTTAACATGAGAAGGGGATCAGGAGCTAGTATAAAGATCAGTTAGAGATGAATCAACTGGGGATGTAACACATTTATATATACGTTCTTTTAATGGGAGGACACAAAATTAAAAATGTCTATATTATTTCCCAGCTCATAGTAGGCATACAAAATTAATACCAATAAAGTGGCCTATAGAATTTTACAACAACTAGTTTAAAAAGCTTCCTATTTTCTATTTTTAACAAAACAAATATTAATGCATGATTTGGGGAAGGGAGGGATGCATGTCAAAAACACTTTAAATTTAAGTTTGAGAAAGTGTTAGAAATAGCAATGAACTTATGTGTGGCTGATGGGTAAAATTAGTTCTGTCTGTATAATTAGGTTGAGAACGCTGGTATCTATCAAAATATTTCCCCCCATCTCAGTTGAACATACTGCTACTTTTTTGCAAACATACACAGTATATCTTCCATGGAAATTAACATATTTTCAGTATCTGAAAGAAATAAGGCTGTTTAGAAAGTTAGAAAGGTAATCAGGCATCAGCCTTACAGAAAAATTTTCAAAATGCTTTCCTTCTTTGTTTTATTAAGCTTTCACCACAATTTGAACTTATGACTTTAGTGAAATGCTTATAGTCACATGTTTGTGCTTGGGTGGAAAGAATTTCTGTTTGAAGGAAATTAGCAAAAAATGGATAAGTGGTAGGAAGAAAGGAGAAAGAATCACCCAGGTTAGAGGACTAAAGATAAAATGAACTAATGGCCTGAAGTGAATATTAGAAGTGATTTGGGACATCTGTTTATCCTATGTGAACAAAAAAAAAAAAAAACCTGACAATCTATAAGTTATACAACTGATCAAAGCTCTAAGATCTACAATTTATGGTCAAATACTAAACATTTGTTCAATGCTGTGGGTACAAAATAATCTTTGGATCTTCACATTCCCTCACATTCTTCATGCCTGTAGTCACGTTTCCTTCTTTAGGGAGCCTGGTTGCTTCAGTTCTTTTCCGTTCTAGATTTCTTCATAAACCTTAGAACCACATACAAAGTGTGTGTGTGTGTGTGTGTGTGTGTGTGTGTGTGTCTTATTTTCATTGTCTGTATCTTCTCTACCATTATATAAGCTCCATGAACAGTGGAATATTGTCTGTTTTTCTCCTTGATTGTTGCATCCTTATAGATAGACTAAAGAATGACAATAACAAGGATTTCTGTGGCATAAAAACCAATTCATATCTTTTACCAGCTGAGTAATATTAGGTGAGTTATCTACCTACCTGTGTTTTAGTTGTCTCTTACTTATAAAATCAGACTAATGCCTATCTGTTCTAAAGAGTATTATGAAGACAATTAATCAACCATATTGATCGAATCATATGACAAAATCAAGGAATGATGCAGCAAGATCATTTTACCCCATTGTAACTGATGGGAAGATTCAATAACAGATGCAAATAATTTTGATATGACTAAATTCATATCAAAGAAAGAAGAAACTCACCTTGCTTCTAGCCACTTCCTTTCAAGGTAAAATGTCAGGTGAGTTTACACACACACACACACACACACAATGGCAGTACTCTATCTACCTACTACAGGGACCTTTTACAGAAGGATAATATTTACATAACAAAGTTATTACCCAATCTGTTGATTGGGAGAGCAAGAAGTAATTGTAAAAATAAAAACTCTAAGAGTAACAGGTTCTGATAATTGAGGATTTTCCTGGGTCAAGTCAATTTAGCTATTTCAAGGATACTGTCCTGCATTCATATCAATTCTTACAATAGGGGCAAAATGTAGGTATTTCTTATGTGTATAAAAATAGATGTAAAATTCCAACTAAGTAGGCAATCCATGATGTAATCTACATGCACACTTGAGAATCTATTATTTTTACAAATGCAAAATTATGCTCTTCTGGTTGAATATTCCCATTCTTTTCACCACATTGTATTTGTTCTTGTAAGCTATGAACCTCCCTAAACAAGTTTTGTCACAGATACAAATGAAGTGTACAAATTATGAGGGTATAATCATATTTGCCTTCTTTTGATTTCTAGTCTTAATACTGAAAACAGGGTATGTACTTATTTATTTACTTTCTTTTATTCTATCATTTTTAAATTTACTTACATGTGTATACATTGTTTGTGCCATCTTCCCCTTCCCCCTACCATCTGATTCGAAGAAGTACCTGTTCTGCCTTTTTGTTCTCCGAATTTGTTAAAGACAAAGCATAGGAGATAATAAGAAAGACATAATGTTTTTTTCTAGTTTGAGATAAAGATAGCTATACAGAGATATTCCTAGTGTTGCTTCCATGCATAAGTGTGTTACAACCCACATTGGTTCATCCCTACCAGAACTCTTCACTACTTCCTGAGATATTTTCACTATTTCTTTACCTATTTGTATTCCTTTTATTTCTTCTTCTTACCATATTGCTCTGGCTAGGAATTCCAGGAATATGTTGAATAGGAGTGGGGAGAATGGGCACCCTTGTCTTGTTCCTGAGAACAATGTTTTCAATTTTTCCCCATTAAGTATGATGTTGGGTATAGGTTTGTCATACATAGCCTTTATAGTGTTGAGATACATTCCTTCTATTCCTAGTTTTCGTAGAGCTTTTATCACGAAGTGGTGTTGAATCTTATCAAAGCCTTTTTCTGCATATATTGAGATGATCAGGTGCTTTTTGTCTGTGCTTCTATTAATGTGCTGTATTACATTTATTGATTTGCATATGTTGAACCATCCATTCATCCCTAGGATGAAGCCAACTTTGTCATGCTGAATGATCTTTCTGATATGTTGTTGGATTCAGTTTGCCATTAGTTTATTGAGGATTTTTGCATAGATGTTCATTAAGGGGATTGGACTGTAGTTATTCATTTGGATGTGTCCTTGTCTGGTTTTAGGATGAGTGTTATACTGGCTTCATAGAATGAGTTACGCAGTGTTCCTTCCCTTTTTATTTTTTTTTTTATTTGGGGGGTGCTCAGAATAGTTTACTTTTACAAATACAGGTACTTACTATACAGCAATTTATCAATGAAAGGAAAATTGACAGAAGAAATATTAGTAGAAAAGTTTGAGGAATGTTGTAATTAGTTCTTCTTTGAAGATCTAGTACAATTCAACTAAGAATCATCAAGTCCTGGACTTTTCTTTTTTGGGTGACTCTTAATTGCTGCTTCAATTTCATTATGTGTTATAGCTCTGTTTAGGTGGTTAATATCATCTTGGTTCAGTTTTGAATGAATAAGTATGTAGAAATTTGTCCATTTCTTCAAAATTTGCCAATTTATTGGAATATAGGTTCTCAAAGTAGTCTCTGATGATTCCCTGGATTTCCCTGGAGTGTGTTATTAACTCCCTTTTTTCATTTCTGATTTTAGTAGTTTGGGTCTTTTCCTTCCTCATTTTAGTCAGATTTGCCAAGGACTCGTCAATCTTGTTTATTTTTCAAAGAACTAGCTTTTTGTTTCAATGACTCTTTGTATGATGTTGTTTGGTCTCTAGTTTCAGTAATTTGGGCCCTTGTTTTTATTATTTCTCTCTTTCTGCTTGTTTTGGGTATTGCTTGTTCTTGTTTTTCTAGGAGTTTGAGATATACCATTAGTTCTATTATTTGAGATCTTTCTGTACTTTTAATACATACACTTATGGCTGTAAACTTTCCTCTTAGGACTGACTTTGCTGTGTCACATAGGTTCTGGTAAGTTTTGTTTGCATTTTCATTAGCTTCCAGGAAACTTGATTTCCTCACTATTTCTACTATGACCCACTGATAGATGAGCAATGTTATTCAGCATCCACTTATTTGCATGATTTCTGCTGTTTATGTTGTCGAGTTCTCATTTTAATGCATTGTGAACAGATAGAATGCAGGGGGTTATTTCTATTTTCTTGTATTTACTGAGGCTTCCTTTGTGCCCTAAGATATGATCTATTTTGGAGAAAGTTCCATGGACTGTTGAGAAGAATGTATATTGTGTTGTTATTGAATGAAATATTCTGGAGACATCAGTTTAGGTCCATTTGATTTCTGGTGTCATTTAGTTCTAGGATTTCTTTGATGATTTTTTTGTTTGTATGACCTATCTATTGGTAATAGAGGAGTATTAAAGTCTCCCACTACACCTTTGTTGGAGTCTGTATGTGCTTTTTAGTGTATGTTTGATGAAATGGCGTGTACTGACATTGGGTGCATATAAGTAGATAATTGTTATTTCCTTTTGATTAGTGCACCTTTTATTAGTATGAAGTGTTCTTCTTTATCTCATTTGTTCAATGTGAGTTTGAAGTCTACTTTGTCTGATATAAGTATTGCTACCCCTGCCTATTTTGGGGAACCATTGGCTTGGTAAATCTTCCAGACTTTCACCCTCAGGCAGTGTTTATTTCTGTCAATAAGATGGGTCTCTTATAAATAACAGATTGTTGGATCTTCCTTTTTAATGAAGTTTGCCAAACTTGTCTTTTAACAGGGAAGTTGAGTCTGTTGACATTCAGTGTTAATATTGATAGGTATGTGGTGGTAATTCCTGCCATTTAGTTGTTTTTGTTGTTTAAGAAATTGATTGTGCACAGTTGAATCAGTGCTACTCTCTGATTGCTTGTCTTTTCTTCTCCTGTGTTTTGATGCTTCCTGTCCTCTTGTGGTTTTGTTTGCTTTCATCTTCTGTGTGCAGATTTCCTTATAGAATCTTCTGTAGTTGTGGCTTGGTGGTCATATATTGTTTAGTTTCTGTTTATTGTGGAAGACTTTTATTGCTCTGTCAATTTTGAATGATAGTTTTGCTGGGTAGAGTATCCTAGTACTGAAGTTATTTTCATTCAAAGCCTGAAACACCACATTCATGCCCTTCTTGCTTTTAAGTTTTCCATTGAGAAATCTTCTGTTATTTTGAAGGGTCTCTCCTTATATGCTATTTTTTTTTTCTCATACAGCCTTTAATATTCTTTCTTTCTTCTCTGTGCTTGTTGTTTTAATGATAATATGCTGTGGGGAGGTTCTGTTTTTGTCAAGACTGTTTGGTGTCCTGGAGGTTTCCTGTACCTAAGTGGGCAAAACTTTCTTGAGATTTGGGAAATTTCCTGTTATTATTTCATTGAATACGTTATGTATCCCTTTGGTTTGTACCTCTTCTTCTTCTTCAATGCCCATGATTCTAAGGTTTGGTCTTGTGATGGAGTCCCTGAGTTCTTGCACATTCCTTTCACAGTTCTTGTGTTGTTTGACTATGATTTCTTCCATTTTTTCTTTAATTTCTATTTTTATCTTCAAGATCTGAAATTCTGTCTTCCACTTGTTCTAGTCTGCTGGAGTGGCCTTCCACTATGTTTTATTGTTTGACTAAAGGGACCTTTTATTTCCAGGATTTCTGTTTGATTCTTTCTTGTGAGGTTTTCCATATCTTTATTCAATTCTTCTTTTATAATTTGTGTTGTCCTCTTTAACTTGTGTATCCCTCTTTCTACACTGTCTTTTATTTCACTTTGATGTTTGTTGAAGTCCTCTTTGAGTTCCTTTACTTGTTTCTGTGTCTTCTCATGTTCTTTATTTTTGTTGTCTTGAAATTTCTTGAGTGAATCTTGGATATTCTGGTTAATCATGTCTAGGATCTTCTCCATGAATTTCTCAGATTTCCTCTTTAGGGTTTTTATGTCGGTGCCATGTGGTCATTAGGTGCAATTAAAGGCTGATTTAAGGGTCAGTCTTTGAATTTTTTATGTACGTAATGTGGTAGCAGTGATTCTTTTGGCTACGAGCAGTCAGAATTACCCAAGTGTAGCTCTATCATCTCAAGGAGGTTTCTGGTGTCGTGGAGCTTAGGGGTTCTGATTCCCTATCTTAGCAGCCATTTTGGAATCTCCAGGGTATGTATTTAATATTGATTGGATAAATAAGTGAAAATTTAAAATCTAGATTCTTATAAAGAAAGGGAAACATTAATATCCTGGAAAAATAGCTTATTATGACTGATGATTAAGTTTAGCTTTTATTCTTTAGTCTTTTCATTCAAGTCCCAAAGAGAACTTAATGAATTATATAACTGCATTTTCAAAAAAAAGGAATATGTGTTCTACATTATATGGTCATGCCTTACACACTGGCCACACAATAAATATTTCATACCTGTAGTAAAAATTTCATACATCATTTGTGGATCACCTATATACCTCATATAAACTATTGAGTAGTAGTCTTTGCAGGTCTTTGTATATTATCTAAATAAATAACTAAAGCCAGGGAGAAGGAAATTGTATTTCACAAAAGTACCCTCTTTCACCTCATTTTTCTTCCCATTCTTTCATGGGAATTCTGTTACAATGATACTGCTTCGTTGCAAGACTGTACTAAATAAAGAAATTAATTGGATGATAATGTACAAAGTATTTGATGTGATTGGCAGTAGAACTGACATTACAAAGAGGGAATATTAGTGACCCATGTTGCTGTCTGATATTACAGCTTTTGAATTTTTATTAGACTGAAAAATGTGTTTCCAGTCTTTCTTGCTCACCAAGATCTTTCTCCCAAATCTTCATTGTAAACAGACAAAAGAATCTCTGCCATGCTTTCCCCTAATCTCTTTGAAGTTCTTTCTCATTTTATATTTAACCAAACAAGAAACCAATAACCCCAAGACATGTATATTTCTCCATTTGTCAGAAGAAAAATTATCGGAAAAGCATAGTAAGAAAAACTGAAATTTGCCCTATCAGTAAGACATGGAGTAGATATTTGACTTCACGTTTTTTTTTTTTAACACTCTTTTGCTGTGGGAACATTTTCTTGTGAAGAGAAATCATGGGAAAAGCAAAGACAAAATAGCAGTACAATCTTAGGTGGGAAGTTATGATCATGAAGGATGAAGCCCCATGTGTCCTCCTGGAACACACAGGACATGACATGGCAGGCAGCACCTGACCACACTGATGGGTCTAAACTGCTTTTATTTTCAGACCTTCAACTTTTAATCCTACTTGGATTTTGGTTCACTGTTTTCCTAGTAATTTCCTATATAATGGTGTTTCTATCCCCAGTTAAGCTTTAGATTTCATTTCTGGTGCTGGAGAAACTTTTAGCACCTATGCACAAAAATGTAATTCTAACCCTATTAATCCAGCCATGGCACTATCATATATTGTATGTGTTTGGCATGGGGATAGGGAAGGTTTTTGATTCTTGAATGCTAGCATAAGCAAAGTACAAGGGATTCAGAGAATGTGAGAGGTGTTTTTATGTAATGTGACAACAAATATTCTAAGTACCTTAATGTATTCAGAAAAATCTGTGTAATATACAACTATGATGGACAGGATATTTTTTCTTAGAATGTATAATTTGAAGAGATTAACCAGAAATCTATTAGTTACTTATTAAGTACTAATCATGAGGAACATAGAGAATAACAGGATCTTATCTTTGACTTCAATCCTGGGAAGATAAGTAAAGATTTCATCATTTTTAAAAATAATAAACATTTGCCAAAGGAACACAGCAAATACTTGGCTTGTTTTTTTACCCCAGTAGATCCCTGCTTATGGTTCTCCTTTCTCCAAGTCTGGATGCAGCTTCAGAATCCTGAATCCTTCTTAAGTGCTTAAGGAAGCCCCCACCAATCCACATCATCATAGAAGATGATATTGCCCTGGAGCCACAGAGATATAGTTAATGAAGATTAATCCAAGAAGCTAAAATTTAAGTAATTGAAAAGAAACTGATTTTTCTTCAATGAAAACAAAAAATAACTGTTCTTCAAAGAAGCAGTAAGTACAAGAAGAAAGAGAATTAACATGCAAAGGAAATGCCTATTAATGATACTGTTGAATGAAGAATAAAGTTTAAAAAAAAAAAAGACCCACATCCAAAACAGCAGACACTAATAAAAACTTAATCCTAAATTTTGCAGGTACTGTTACTACCCTAACTGCAGACCTGGGACCACACTGGTAAAGTGTCTTCCAGCCACTTTCCAAAGATGAATAATTGTCTCTCTTTGTTGGAAGACTCTCTAGATCACAACAGGCTAAGTATAAAGATCACAGCAGATTAAATATTTCTTAGTAGTAGACAATGACCAATCAATATGTAAATACTTCATCTCTTATACATCAGCAAAGGTATGTCTAAGTTGTACATTTAGTGCTCTTTACAAGAATTTCCCTACAGGATTAAGTTTTAGTTACTCATGGCACTGGCTAAATTGATAAATAATTATTTATTGCTGGCCTTTGCTTCCTAGGTGCTCTCTCATTCCCTACCCATTGTCTTTGGGAATTACCTCCCAGATAAAGTAATTCCTTTGATCTTCTGTGTGTCCTTATATCTGCCTTTGGAGTATACAACTTAATTTTAATACTCCTCTTTCACTACCTTCTACCCTATACACACACGCACGCACACACACACACACACACACACACACACGATCTATCAAAATCACAAATTCCATTTCAGAAATTGCTCTCAAAAGTCCCACATCCTCTCCATATCCTCTACCTAGGTGTCAGTATAGGTTCTACTAGCACACATAAGTTAACTTCAATAAAACAGATCTTTTGATTTTGCTCTTCTGCTTAGAAATTCTTTTAATTCCTCTTGCATATAAAGTGAATCTTAGTGGTTGGAATAAAGCATTCATCAGTTATAATATGGCCATAAATTTGGACTTCGATCTTCATCTTCTAGGAATATTTCACTTGCCACATTACATATGCTTTGTGTTAGCTAGGATGTTTCAGTATTTGTTGCTATTACTTCTCTCCCTAAAAAATTCTATTCCTTTCCCCTGCATTTCTTGAAAACTTCAAGTATACTTTCAAAACTTATTTTCAACATAGACAGACAGTGTTCTATGTTCCCCTAGCATTCTGCTCCTTGCCTTGTGATTGCATAGAAAGTCATTTGTGAACTTCTTAATTTGTCAGGTACATCAAACTGTTATCTCTCACTAGACAGTGAGAGGCAATTATCAAAGAATGTAAAAGATGCAGCACACATTTAGTTTCTCTTAACACTTTTATAGTCAAATATTTCTCAATAAATAGCAGGGCAATGGAGAAAAAGTAAGTAATACAGGAGGTTAATCTGAATAAAGTATAGTGTGTGTGTGTGTGTGTGTGTATGTGTGTGTGTGTGTGTGTGTGTGAAATATCAAGATAAAACTCCCTTGAACCATCAATACACACTTTAAAAACTGAAGGATAGAAAAGTAAAATAGGTCCAGTCTGGGATGGGTACCAGTGTTGGGGGGGGGCAGTAAATGGGGAGGGAGGAGGGAAAGTGAGTATAGTGATGAATTTTGTATTTCTGTAGGAAAATATAACAATCTTGTTGAAATTATCCTAAGAAGCAGGGAAGGGGAGATGATGGAGAATTACATAGTTGAATCCAATAAGGTGTACTGTAAGCACATATATAAATGTTACAATGTCTTCCTCCCCCTTACAACTATATATGCTAAAAAATTTTCTTAAATTAAAAAAAAACCTTTGCAAGCATCACAAAATATAATAGATAATGTATCTGACATTGGTGGCCATTTCCTTTATATTTCATCTCAATAGTAGGAAAACACTCTTCTTTCAAGAAACAATCATTCTCAGTTTGAAAAAGATACCCTCCTGCATGGACCCTTCAAGAAAGCTGGATGAAACTAAAAGCAGCTTAACCTATTTCAGTTTTGCCTCAGGCCAGCCCTGATTGGAAGTCCTATCAAATGAGAAAGAATTTGACTTAAATCAACATGAAATCAGGGCGTACATATGTACTCTCTACATTTAACTACATATTCCTTGGTTAACATTTTAGCAACCAATTTTAAGCAGTAAAAAACAGACTTTATGGAAATAAACAGGAGCCTTGGTATAGAGAAGAGAGGGAAAGCATGAAATGTTACAAGATCATAGAACCTACAGACATCTAAATAACCAATCAAATAAAATGGACTTGTCAGAAAAGGTGATTTTATCTAATTCCAATCTTGAAGAGCCTATTATGGGACTTTGTATATGAGATTGTAGGTTTGGTATAAAATGTCATGCGAAGTTTTAAAAAGTAAATTAGCTTCTTTGTGCTATACATTTTGTAGAATTGAGATTTGAAATTATTTAGATTAGCCAGATATAGTTGCTCACTCTTGTGGTTCAAGCTACTTGGGAGGTGGAGATATTCCTATCTTGGTCGAAGGCCAGCCCAGGCAAAAGTGGAATACCCTATCTGAAAAACAAAGTAAAAGTAAAAAGGCTAAGGTCATGGATCATATGGTAGAGGACTTGCCTAGCAAGCCCTAGACCCTGAATTTTCATTGCCAAAAGCATACGTGCTTACGTACACACACACACATACAAGCACACACACACGTTACAAGCACACACACACACACAAATATGAAAAAAAAGAAATTATGGAGAGTAAAAAGGACCTTCAGAAAGTTTCAGTCTGGTTCAACTCAAAACTGGTTAAGTGATTGAAAATTCAAATCTGACAGATGATCCTATAGCCAAGGCTTTCATTATTTCCATAGCTTTAGATAAAGTGAAAATACGGTCAATTAAAAGGAGCCTCTGCTTGCTTTTTTTTTTCCTAAGCATCTCAGATTTAGATTTCATTATCTTTTGTTGTTTGGTGGTACTGGGGTTTGAAAACAGGCCCTTTCCAGGCATGCTGTTTCACATGAACCACACCTCTTGCCATTTTTTGCTTTAGGTTATTTTTTAGATAGGGTCTCTTTTTTTTTTGTCTGCGGTCAGCATAGACTGTGATCCTCCTACCTATGGCCTCCTGCATAGTTGGAATTACAGATGTACTACACTGGGCTTTATTGCTTGAGATGGGGTCAGGCTATCTTTTTGCCAGTGTTTGTCATGAAGCTTGATCCTTGAAATGTAAGTCTTCCAAATAGTTGGGATTATAGACAAGTCCTAACACACACCCCACTCTTCAATTTAGATTTAGAAGCTGATTTTAAGGACTTCCTGGATGTGGGCAAATCATTCAATCAGTGTTCAACTCTGAATTTTCAGATGATTTTAAATGATGGTAGGACCTTGTAGTCATCTACAAAGCAGGTAAAGTTTTGTTTCACGTGGTTGCATTTTTTAAAAGGCATTTCTCTAGGAACAGTAATATCAGTGCACCTGAGACCTCAAAAGCTGGCATAACCTCACTCCTTGCAATCACTAGACTTTGGGAAATTAACACTAAGAACAGAAACAACTACCAACATTTAGTTTCAGAGCTGGAGTGACAAGTCTACCACAAGGAGGCAGACAGTGATGTATAGGCAACCATAAAGGTTTATATGAATGAGGACCCCTTGAGTATACCTGTGTGAATTTAGAAAGGTTAATTCAGTGCTGAAACAGGAAAGTAGACAGAGTGGAAAACAACATATAGGTGTGTAATATAAGAAAACATTTCAATATTTCTAAAACCTTAAAAAGTTACAGTAACTCCAGGGAGAAAATAAAGAAGAGTTTGAGAGAATTTCTGAAACAGGAGGAATCTTCAGAATTCCTTTGAGGAAAAGTAGATATAAATAATACTTAGATTAGTTGCTCAAAAAAGCAGATGACCAACTAACAATGGTTCCTCATGATTTTTCTACTTTATGATGGTGCAATACGCATTCAGTAGAAACCATACTTTAATTTGAATTTTTGTTTTTTTTCTGGGCTAGCAATACAGAACAATCATTGGCTTTTTCATTTTTAATACATTCTTCACTAAATTTTATGAGATGTTCAATACTTCATTATAAAACAGACTGTGTGTTAGAAGACTTTGCCCAACTGTAGGCTAACGTGGGTGCTTTGAGCTTCTGTGAGGTAAATGAGGCTATGCTATGATGTCTACAGGTAAGGAACATTAAATGTACTTTTAACTTGATATTTTCAACTTGAAATGGGTTTCTCAAATGCAACCTCATCCTAAATTGAAAAAAAAAATGTAATTAGTAGTAGCAGTAATAAGAGTGTAAATGAATAAAAAAAAAGAATAGCTGTACAGTAGCCATGAGCCTACAAAAAGTGGGAAACTCATTTTATGTGAATATTTTACTGATTTTGGTAATAATGCATGGTAAGTACAGTTGGCCATTGGTATCAGAAAGGGATTAGTTCCAGAACTACCATAGATATGAAAGTTGAGGATGCTCAATTCCCTTATATAAAACAGCATAGTATTTCCACATCCCCTGTATACTTTAATCATTTCTAGGTTGCTTATAATACTTAATTCAATGTATACACTATATAAGTATTTTTTATGCTGTATTGCTTAGGGAATAATGAAAAGAAAAACTGTCAGTTCAGTCAGTTTTTTTACAGTATCTTTGGGGGTTATTTGAATGTGTGGAGAGGAGACTTTCAGATATGTAGGACTATGTTTTAACCTGCTTTATTGATGAAACAACAAAATCAACTGAATCCAGTGGAACCAGGATTACAATTCAGATTTTTCTTTCCCAGCTTGTCCTCCTGATACCATACTGTCTTCTAGTTTTAAAATAGGTTAATAATTTTGCCATTGGATATTTAGGGCTCAATAGAATTAAAATAGCATATCTTTTCTATACTTACATCCAACAACTCATTCCACTTCTCAGACAGAGAGTGTAGATATTTTTTGATACAGCACTACAATTCACTTAGAAAAGTTTGCTTTTTGACTCAAGCAACCAAGTAATTATCTCCAAATGTCTTCCAAATCCCTAAGCATAGATTTCTTTTTCATTTAGTAAGAAAATAACCCGGTCTCTTCTTACTGTATTTTTGACACTACTCAGTGAGAAGGGAAACAATATCTCATGCATCTGCAGAAAATTAAAAGGCATTGAAATCAAACTTTCCAGTCTCAAACTTCAAAATGTACCTACTGATGTGCTACAAGTATGTACCTACTGGTATGCTACAAGTGCCTGAAAAAATTGTTATGGGAAACCACATATAATTTCAGATAGGTTGATAGAAATATGATAAAAACACAAATATATGATTACTTGCATTTAAGAAAAATAACAATTGTTAAGTATTTCTATTCATCATACAAATATTTTTTAGGTAGAAAATCAGCCAGACTTGTCAATAAAATATTTTTTAGGATGCACTCTTCTATTCAAGACATGCTAATTTTATTTTCATTAGTAGTGATAACCAAACAATATCATACATAAGCTGTAACTTGTCCTTCACCCATCCTGCCAGGTCTCAGTCAAATTTGGTTTGATGCTATGTTCTAGTTGATCATAGGAAGACATAAGAAAAACAATCTTTATACTTTTGGAAAATCTTATAATATATGCTATCAATGACTCCATTATTCAATGATCCTCAAATGAACATTCTTAAGAAAATTGTTTCCTGGACAGTAGTGGAATATTATTTTTTCTTGGAATCCTCATGCAGTTGATTTTTAATAGACAAGGAGAAATACCAAGACTAAGTCTTTAGCTCTATGAATTCATAGAACAGATATCAGTTTCTAATTATATTACATAGGGCTCTCTAATATAGAGAAATATATTAAATATATATGTGTAGATACTGTAACTATATATATATATATATATATATATACCATGTATGTATATCCTACTGGCTATATAGTCAATATTGGCCTGGGTATTCTTTAGCCTATCACATTAAATTTCTCTCTCTCTCTCTCTCCACTATTTTACTTTTTTTCTTTGTGTGGGTGCCTTTGTGTATACACACACACACAGACACACACACACACACACACACACACACACACACAGACCAACCTTGGCTATATGGAGAGATTAACAGGGATTGTCTAATGAAATTATGGAGGTCAGAAGTCCCATAATCTGCTGTCTGCAAGCTGAAGAATTAGGAAAGCTTGTGGTGAAGAGTAATGAGTTTTCTGAGAACCAGGAGTGCTATTTTATAAGGGCAGGAGAAAATGGATGTCTTATTTCAGGCAGTATGAATTGCCCTTCTTCTCCCTTTTTGTTCACATTAGTGAGAACAGTCTTTTCCATTCAGTCTACCAATTCAAATGCTAATTTCTTCCAGAAACATTCTCACTGATATATGGAAATATTATTTTATCAGTGATCTGGGAATCCCTTGACTCAGTGGAACTGACACGTAAAATTAACCATCACACTAATTATTATTTAACTAGCCATCTTAAATCAAACTCTCTCTCTCTCCCTCCCTTCCTTCCTCTTCATTTCTATCTCTCTTTGTCACTATTTCTATTTCTACAATTCTTTTTTTACCTATTTATTATCATTCTTCAGAAGATCACATGTCTTTGCTCTGTAGTCTTTCCATTATCAACTGTAAACTCTCAAACTCTTTGGAAAGCAAGAGTAGCAAACATTTTTTTTCACTAATTAATTGACTAAAGAAGGTAAGACAAGTTTTATAAAAATTAGCCTGAAGTCTATATTTTTATTTCATATTTATAATCCAATAGGTACTTGTTAATTCCTTATGGTAGGGACAAGGGACAATATTTCAGAAATTTCAAGGCATAGCTCCTCTCCTTGAAGTTTTGCTGTGGTTACTAGGCAATGTCTAGGTATAGATTTATTTATATTTATGTTGTATGGTTTCTTAAAGCCTCGTGCAATCTAGAGCTGTATTTCTTACCTTAAAATGCATACAATTTTCATCTGTTTTCAGTTTTTTGTTTTGTTCTTGTGCCGGTATTAAACCCAGGACCTTGGAAATGCTAAGCACTTGCTCTACCACTGAGCTACACAGCCTCTCACCCATTTTCTGTTGTTAAAATATCTCATATTACCTGTGCCCCTATAGGGCATTTTGTCTATGAAATTTAGCTTCTTTCTTTCTCTATTACATTTCTCTGTTCCTCATTTACATTTCCACATTTTAAGTTCTTTTTTCTACTTTTCAAAATGTATTATTATTATTGATTATTATTATTAATGATACTGGGATTTGACCTTAAGGCCTCACACTTGCTAGGTTTAGTTTTTTTTCAGTAGTGTCTTGTGTTTTTGTCTGGGCTAGCCATCTACAGTCATCCTCCTCATCCCACTTCCTGAGTAGCTGGGATTATAGGTAGGCAACACCATATCCTGCTTTTTTAACTGGCTTTAAATGATTCCTTTAAGTATAAGACACTTTGTGTTCTTAGTTACATCTAATCTAGTGTTTAAATTTAAGTTTTCTGATAACCATTTACATTTCTGAAGCAAAACAATTTCTGTCCTTAATATACATTTTCCATTTACTGATAACTGTTGTCATTTCAAAAATATTCTAGTACTTCTTCCCATATTTTTTGAAACAGGATTTTGCATTGTAGCCCAACTTGGCTTGGAATTCTCTTCACTATGTATCCTAAGCTGGCCTGAAACATGTCGTCCTCCTGCCTCAGCATCTTGAGTGTTCTGTTTATAGGTGAGTGTCATCACACCTGGCTTTATTCCTTCTTAAATATTCAGAGAAATAAAATCACTTTGAGTTTGTTTCATCCTATTAATTCTGGGGTGTGGATTTCACAAAGAGTTTTTGGTGTACTTAAACAGAGTGTCTAAATTTGTGCCATTGTAAGAATTTTCACATTATTATTTTTAATATGGAACACTTCACAAATTTCTATGTCATCTTTGCACAGGAGCCACACTAATCTTCTCTGTATAGTTCCAATTTTAGTATAAATGCTGCCAAAGCAATCACAAGGATTTTAAATTCTGAAACAACTTTTATGTTTATTTTCAACTCGAAAGCCACAATACCACCAAGATAATGTAAATGAGAGCACAAAAATTTATGGAAAAAAATCTATATCTTTTTCCTAAATGTAAATTTATTTTTCCATATACAGCTCTAGCTATTATCTAGTTGCCACAAGCAAGATGGACGTCTGACTTCTACAATTTCTTTGTATGGGTAGAAAAGACTTTTGATCTTTTTGCCTCCTATCAGACATGGATTTGAAATCTTATTTCTTATCCTTAAATAAGGATTGATACTCCAGCCCCTAAAGTGTGTGTGGTTCCATTAAATTTTGACTTTTCTTGTTGAATTCTCACTCTTGGTAAAGTGTGTGTGTATGTGTGTGTGTGTGTGTGTGTGTGTGTGTGTGTGTGTGTGTTTTAAAGGTACAATTGTGTATGTGTGTATTGTATGTTTTAAAGGTAAAATTATGGCCCTTGTACAGATATAAAAAAGCATGTATTAAGTATTCTAATTCATTGTGTAATGAGTAAACTGGCAATTGTTACAACTGGTTCAAAGGAAAAATCAAGGAAGCAGAAGTTAATGTGACATGAATTTATTTAAGAATATAACACGAGCTTTTTTCCATTGGATGAGAAGAATCAATTTAACCTCCACTGCAGGGAAACATGCCCGGGAAACACTGCCATGTCTCTAGACAAGAGTTATTTTACATTGCTATCAGTTTGCTACAATGTATAGAATGTAAAATTGCTCACAGGTAGAATCAGATAACATACAAAACTGTGTTTGAACAATGCATAGTTGTCCTTTGGAGACCCTTAGTAATCTTTTTTGCTTGTCCCAAATGTCCTTATATCTTATATTTGAGTATCTTATGAATTTTAGGGCCGTGGATATTTGTTTTCTTCTTTTCAAGATTCACTGTATATTGTTTAAAATGTATTTTATCTAGCATGACTGCAAATTTATGAAAACAGAGAAGTCTGAAGTCAACCAAGACTACCATATTGACTGAACTCACATTTAAATTCTTCATCTATTTATGTAATAAAAGTTTCTCTCTATTCTTCTAACATTTAAGATATGTCTCCATCGTCGCTGTACCTTCCCCAGTCTAACATTTGGCAGTGTTTTCTTGGATTTCTGTACTGTGTTTGTTCAGTGTACACTTATTTTGAACAGAGATCTCTATGCAGATGATCTGAAAACTGACTCCTCAATTTCCCTGATGCTTCAGGCGCATACTTCCAACTGTGCGATAGATATCTTCAAATATGTATCCCACTGGCAGCCCAAATTTGGCAAGGCTGAAACTGAATTCATTAACCCTCTCCACCCATCACTTGAACACAGTTTCCAAAGTTGCTCTTTTCTTATATTTTTCTTTATTAAATGGTTTTATATTGCAATTCATTCAGTCATTCAAACTAGAATCAAACAAGTCATCCTTAAGGCTTCTCGCCATCCCACAATAACTGTTACTTCTTAATATCTACCAGAATCACATTTTGCTTCTTTCCCAGTGCTACTTTTTCAGTTGGTGCTTTACATTTCCTTATTTCTGATTTTATTAGACTATTTCATTAACTAACTTTCTATATTGTGTTTCTAACTTACAAGTGTTCTCTCTACATGCTCAACAAGGTGTTATTTCTAAACTGAATTTTAACATATCATTATCGTACTCAAAAATAGTTATTGGTTTTACCACATATAGGATAAAGTTGAAACTCCCTAACCACACATGGAAAATTAAAAGTTTGATTTCTTAGCCTCCTCCTCTGATACTTCCATGCTTGAAATTAAATTGCCAACCATATTGAAATATGGCCCATTTCCCTAATTAAGTCACTATGGTGAATTTTATCTTAAAACCATCTTCCCAAACAGTTATCTCTTATCAAGAGTATCTCTTGTCAGAATTTACTTTTTCTAAAAAAAAAAAAAAAATTGATTCTCAAATTCCTTTGGAAAATCAACTTGCTTTCTTCTCAAAGAACTTTTTTTTTTTTTTCAAATGTGCTTCCAGGGTGTCAACTCTCTCCACTCTTATTCAACATAGTCTTGAAATTACTAGCCAGGGCAATAAGACAAGAAGAAGAAACAAAGGAATACAAATTGGAAAGGAAGTAGTCAAATTATCCCTATTTGCAGATGACATGAGCTCATACCTAAAAGATCCAAAACACTGTACCAAAAAAGTCCTAGAAACCATAAACAGCTTCAGCAAAATAACAGGATACAAAAACAATTTACAAAAATCAGTAGCCTTTCTATAAAACAACAATGAATAGACTGAAAAAGGATATAGAACAATAATTACATTTACAATAGCCCCAAAGATAAAATAAAATAGCTAGTAATAAATTTTAAAAAGGATATGAAAGATCTCTGCAATATGAATCATCAACTGCTGAGGAAAGAAACTGAAAAAGACTACAGAAGATGAAACTCCCATGCTAATGGATTGGTAGAATCAATATTGTGAAAATGGCTATATTATCAAAAACAATCTACATGTCCAATGTGATTCCCATCACAATCCCCATGACATTCATCACAAAGATTGAAAAATTGACCCTAAAGTTCATTTGGAAGCACAAAATACTGAGCAAAAAGCAATGCTGGAGACATTGCAATACCCAGCCTCAAACTATACTACAGAACCATAGCAATAAAAACAACATGGTACTGGCACAAAAACAGATATGAATACCAATGGTACAGAATAGAAGACCCAAATATGAGTCAACGCAACTATTCCAACCTGATTTTTGACAAAGGTGTCAAAAAAATGATGGAGAAAAGAAAGCTTCTTCAACAAATGTTGCTAGGAAAACTAGATATCTACATGCAGAAAATTGACAGTAGATCCATGTAATTCACCCAGTATAAGTATCAACTCAAAGTATGGGGGCCACAACCTAAAACTTTGAAGCTAATGCAGGAACGAGCAGGGAATACATTGGAAGTACTAGGCACAGGCAAGGACTTCCAAATACAACACAAATAGTTCGGCAACTAAGAGAAAAACATTGACAAATGAGAATACATGAAATTAAAAAGTTTCTGCCCAACAAAAGAAATGGCCTCTAAGTTGAAGAGGCTGCCGACAGAATGGGAGAAAATATTTGCCACCTGTACAACTGGAAAGGGATTAATAACCAGCATTTAGAGAGAGCTCACAAAACTAAACTCCCCCAAAATTAATGCCCTAATAAAGAAATGGGCAAATGAACTGAAAAGAGAGCTTTTTCAAAAGAAGACATTCAAATGACCAAAAAAAAAAAACTTCATGAAGAAATGCTGACCATCCCTGGCCATAAAAAAATTCAAATAAAAATCATATTAAGGTTCCACTCTTGTCAGAATGGCTACCATCAAGAGTACAAACAACAACAAATGTTAGTGCGGATGTGGGGAAAAAGGAACCCTTATACACTGCTGGTGCAAATGTAAATTAGTGCGACTACATTGGAAAACAGTATGGAGATTCCTCAAAAACTTAAAAATAGAACTGTTATATGATCCAGCAATTCCATTCCTCGGCATACACCTGAAGGAATGTAAGTCAGGTTATAATAAAGGCACTTACACACCCATGTTTATTGAAGCACTAGTCACAATAGTTAAGCTATGGATGCCCCACTACTAATGAATGGATTAAGAAAGTGTGGAATTTATACACAACGGAGTTTTATTCAGCCACAAAGAAGAATGGAATTTTGTCATTTACAAGTAAATGGATGGAACTGAAGTAATCATCTTAGGTGAAGTTACCAAGGCTCAGAAGGCCAAAAGCCATGCTTTCTCTCATATATGTATTGTAGACCTAATACAAATACAAGCAATGTTATGAAAAACAGGTCACACTAAGAGGAGGTCACATGTGACAAGGGGGAAGAAAAAGAAGGAACTTAAAAAGGTGAATTTGGTTGATGTACTTCCTATACAAGAATGAATATAGAATTCTCAAACAAGCTAAAACCACCATAAGAAAGGGACTAAGGTAGAATGAAGAAAAATAGAGGAGATGAACCAATTGGGATTACAACACATACATACATGAAAATGCCACAAGGAAACTCCCTACATGGCTACTTTAAAGAAGCAAAAATGTCAGTTTTTTTTTCTTTACAAAATTGGAGAACAGTGGGTGTTGGGGGGAGAACAGGTCCTGCCTGGAAGGGTTGGTACCAGTGGGAGTGGTGGGGAAGGGGCATGGGAAGATGAATATGATGCAAATACTATGTACTCCTGTATGTAAATGGATAAATGATACCTGTTGAAACTGTTCCAGGAATGAGGGAAGAGATATAAAGGAGAAAGTTGGAGTGGTTCAATATGATATATTTGATACATTGTAAAAACTTCTATAAATGCTATAATATACCCCCACCCAGCACAATAATAAAAAATAAAATAAAAATATGGCTCCTTTTCCTATGGCTCATTTCTATGGAAAACACCACCCAAATGCAAATAGGCAAATGCTATTTATTCAGAGATTTTATAGCAAACTGATCAGCCACCATCACTTGCATTTGGCAGAGACTCAGAGACAGACAAAGAAATGAGAAAGCTTTACAGTGGGGAAAATAAATGATTCTGCTGTGCCCTGAATGGCAGTTGTAGGTACAGAGAAGTGGTAGGTGGGCTAACAGCAGGACAACTTACATGACTGGTTGAGGTTGCATATATGGCTTTCTCCAGTTGCTCTGAAGTTGGAAATGGTGACAAAAATTGGGGAAGCTGTCAGTTATTAATCAAATCCTGATTAATTTGAGCCAATTATTACAAGGGTTATTATTTGGCTTCCTGTACAGGATGCTAAAGATAGAAGTCTGAATTCCTGTAGTAGTAAATGATTTGGCTTCCTCAGCTGGTTGCTGCAAATTGTGGATCAGAGATCATTGTTATATGTAATCTGGCTATTTTCCGTTTGAACGTCTTTCATTGTACAAAGAAAAACTGTGTTTTTATCATCACCATGATTGATCAAAAAATGTCAGTTAATTTTAAATGTTCTAAAATTTCACAATTGGAGTTAATTTACAAATAAATGATAGTCTGTATCTTTTCAAAAGTAATGAGACAGCTGATAGCAACACACATACAATACAGGTGCAGTAGTAATAATAAACAATGAGGTCAAATGAAAATAAAAGGAAAAAATGTTAACCATAAATGCTAAATCAATGCACCCAAGCATGGCATTTGGTTCTGTAAATTCCTGGAAGTCAGGTCCCAGAAGGAAATATAATGATTACACTGCATATCATTCTGATAGAAATTCAGACTTATGGAATTAAATTTAAATGTTTTTTAAAAACTTGCACTTGAAAATTTTATTTTTGTATGTCATTCATCACATATTTTGATCATTTCCATTGTTTTGTTAAGTTGGCTTTTTTACAATTGTAATTACAATCCATGTATATTTAAATACCTCTTTTCTGGAAATAAATCCACAAATGTTGCATGAATAAATAACTCTCAACATTTTACTTTGATGATCTGTGGTTGAGATTATTTTTTATCACTGAAATTTATGTTCTGTGATTTTTAAATCCTCACTTTTCTTGTAGAACAGAGTGCACTTGAAAAGGTAAAAAGTTAGAATAAGAGCTCTGTGACTGAAGATGATAATATAAAGCAAAATAATGCCAAATTTTGCAATTGCTAAATAAAAATAGGCACATTGTCTATTGCTAATCATGTTTGTTTAACAAGTTAGTATTTGAATGTTTGTATTAGTTTCCAAGGATTACAACAGCAAAGTACCAGAAGTTGAATTGCTTAAAAAAATATAAATTCATTTTCCCAAAATTCGGGAGCCTAGAATTTTAAAATGAAGTAGTTGGTATGGCCATGTAGAATTGAGCATTCTAGGAAGAACACTTCCTTGCCTCTTCCTGCTTCTGATGATGGCTGACAATGTTTGTCATTTATGGATTTGTAGCTGCATCACTCAACACTCAACTGTCTACATATACCACACATGAGAATCTTTTATGTATGTCTGTGCCTATCTGTCTTCTCTCTTTTCCCTACACAGATATTAAACAGTGGAATTAATCCAGCAGAACCTAATTTTAATAATTACATTTGCAAAACATCTATTAAAACTAAATAAGATCACATTTTGAAGTTCTTAATTTGAATTTGAGAGACACCTAGTACCTTACATTAACCCCTAATTATCCTTAAAATTATTAGTTTTATGTATGAAACCAAACCCTGGTTGTTCAGTTTACTACTTGCCTACCCATAAGCACAAAATGAGGTGTTGACATAGAGTCATCTACAGAAAAGCGTGTGTATAAATACACATATGAAATTTGCATGTACAGGCATCCACAGAATACAATATCAATACTTAAAAAAATCAGTTAATAAGTAAACCAAAAAACAAGTAAATAAAAAATGAAAGCTAAAAGAAAGTTAAAAATTCTTAACATAATCATAAATGAAAAAAAGTGAATAAAACACTTAGTAATAAATTTAACAAAAACATTTCAAACTTCAGGACAATAAACTACCAATATACGAATGACAGAAAATATCTAAATAACTATGCCATGTTCATGGATTAAAACAATAGTTTAAAATGGAAGCTTTTCCATAAATCTATAGAGTCAAAGTAATCACAAAAATACATGCTAACAGAATTTTAAAAACAAATTTGGAAAACAACTCTGAAATGTATATAAAAATTCAAAAGACTTAAAATAACTAAAACAACTTAAATAGGGCTAGAAATGTGTCTTAATTGTAGAGTCCCTCCCTACCAAGGATGAGGCCCTGAGTTCCAATCCTAGTACCACCAAGATAAATTAAACAAAAAGAAGAATGTTGACGGGCTCCTTTCCTGATTTGAAGATGAGTGAGTTATAGGAATAAAGGCATTAAATGGTGTGGGCACAATGGCAGAAGATGTATCAATGGAACAGAATTTTGAGTACAGAAATGGCCACACACCTTGTCAAAATAACAAATTGACAAAGAATAGTCTTTTCAATAAATGGTGCCTAAATAACTGAAATATATACATACACATACACATATAGCATACATTTATCTTTTCCTCAAGCAAAATACAAAATTTAATTCATAGAGAGACTTAAATCTAAATGTAAGACCCTCGCTATAAAATTTCTAGATGAAAATATTTGTGATTATGAATTGGTTTAGTATTTATTCAGCTGGAAATAAAAATACAAGTCTTACAAGAAAAAAATTGACAATTCAGAATAAAGTTGAGGATGGAATAAACACAATTTAAAAAGAAACATAAAGATAAGACGCAGATTAGGAAAAATATAACTGACCAAGGATGTGATCTAGGATCCATAAAAAACTCTTGCAACTTAATAAGAAGGCAGCTAAATCTAAGAAACAAAAATGTAAAAAAAAAATTGATCTGAGAGTTCACAAGTGGCTAAAACTTGTATTATTCATAGTAGACCAAAAAAGAATAAAGTAAATACTCATTAATGATGAAGTGGATAAATGTATCTTGACCCCAAAATGCAATACTAGAAAACTCCTAATAAATGTAGTAATGTAGATAAATGTAAATACTTCATAATTGAATGAAGCTAGACAGAGAAATTTATATGCTGTGTGATTCTGTTTATATGAAAGTTCAGCAAAGATACAAATAAATCACAAAAGAAAAATGTGATTGCTATGTCTGATATCAGTTGAGAAGGAAAATTCTGAAAGTGTTCAAACATTTTGATCTTTGTTGTTTGTTGTATGTCTGTACTCACTAACCAGAACTCATCAAACTACGCACTTATAATGGGTGCATTTCGTCACGTGGAAAATAAATTATAACAAGGCTATAAAAAAAAGTTATATCTGGCTTGCCCCTAAAATATTTAGCATCAATATTTTACTCACACTTGTAATTCTGAAACCTTTACTCTCAGTGTTTCTCAGATCTCTCCTTGGCCTGGAATCCAATGTACTAAGACTCCTCGTCTCAAATCCCACTAGTTGACTGTCCTTCAGAGAAAATACTGCTATTACTCCTACCAGCTCTGCTCCTACATTTTATCCGACTGGGGCAGATCAATTCATCTGTTAAAATCTTTCCTCTGTTTAGTTCCATGTGAGAAATACTCAACCAGTTAATTTCCAGCAATCCTTCTAGCTCTATGTTTCTAATTAGGATGAGAAAAAAACAACAAAAATATTCTAAGTTAGAACAAGATCCTTTGTAGAGAAAAATTTCTTCCTCTTTGTGATGACCATGTTTCATTGCTTTATTTGCAGTCACAACAGATATATTTGGATCCTGCTTTTTTAGTTTACAACTACTTATATAAAGGAGGGGGTGAATATCAGCTGATTAGAATCTTCCTGAATGTAGGCAAATAGAAAATTTCTTCCTCCAAAAGCAGGACCGGAGGCCACACATGCTGACTCATATCTACAGTCCTACTATTAGATAGGCAGAGATTGGGAGGATTTGAGACCAGCCTTGGCAAAAAGTTCATAAGACCCCCATCTCAACTGATAAAACAGTTGGGCCTGTTATCCCAGCTACCAGGAAAGCACTAATAAGACGATTGTAGTCTAGGCCAGCCTGGACATAAACATGAGACTCTTTTGGAAAAGCACCTAAAGTAAAAGGCTGGGGCATGGCTCAAGTGGTAGGGGCCCTGCCTAGAAAGGACAAGGTCCTGAGTTCAAACCCTAGTACAACCAAAGAAAATAAATAAATAAAAGTAGGACTGGAAACATTAGATGTAATCAACACCAGGAGCAAAGAAATGGGATGTAGACTTTAATAATGGGCAAAAGCAGCTATTTTCACTCAAAGAATCATGTCTTTTAGTCTGTTCATATCACAGAAGTAGTCCTTATGGCCAGCACAAATGCATATTTTCTGAAATCAAACTGTTTCAGTCATAGTAGTAGTAACCAATTAAAAAACTAGTAGCATATAATTATATACATATAATAAATATAATATATACGTATATATAGTGTGGTAAAGTATGTCATTAAAGCAATTAGGATCATTTGCATTGAAATCATGAAGTACTATTAATTGGCCATATTCAGGCTGTTATACTGTGCACTGTACTTGAAAGCACAGTGGATCAGTATGTCAGATTAATGTGTTAGTGTTGAGGGCCTTTTGTAATCTGCCCTTAACAGCTCTCTGAGTGTGTCACTGTTTCTGCTCAACACTTAGCCCTTCAAAGCATAAATCATGTACAACCCTTGCCTCTATGGAGGTTCCTTTGTTATTTCAATGGAAAGTAATTCCTCCTATCACTGAATCATCAGCAATTTGTGTATGCCACTAACAGTCCTTAAATTTTTCTAATTCACTGAGTTATATTCCTTTTAGTTAGTTTATTTTAACCATCCATTTATATGCTAGCATGGGTACTTCTGATATATCTTTCTATAACCTTTACCAGTTTTTCACCAATGAGAGGGCAAAAACAGCATTTGTTTAATAATTGTATTCATCATAAAACCAAGAAACATTACCTTTCATTCAGTTAACATTAGTTGAATGATTGAATCAACATTTTACACTGAACGTAAATCTGATAATCAAGGGATGGATTTGATTTTTCTTTATGAAGTCTTCCTTATATGTATCTCATACTCATTATGTACCTATCGATTTAATAAATATTGTGTGTACATGCTGAGTGCTTGAATTATACTAAAGCACATCAAAAATTTTCCCCTTTCCTCATGTAACTTAGAGGCTTATATTAACTGTAAAGAATAATAGTCACATACAATATAAAATGATACTGGAAAAAAAAAACAAAGCCATTGAAGAGGATTTAGAACTGCTTTGGGGGACAGGATATAAATAAGTAAGGAGATCAAGATAAACCTTATTTAACAAGTATTATTTAAGCCTTGACTTGAAAATAGCCAGAGAACTAGCCATGCAGATATGTACAAGAAGGCTGAGGAGCAGAGCATGTATGCCGTATACCATGTTTTCTCTGAGGTTAAAATGTCCCTGGAAGCATTCTTTAGAATCTGATAACACAGTTTCTCTCTGGGTAATACAACTGAATTTCTTGGGAATAAACATATGCAGGAGAATTTTATTTTGTACTTTTTCATACCTTTTGAGTTTTGAATCATGTGAGTGCATTATCAATTCAAAAACTAAACAAAAAATTCCCTAAGAAAAGTGTGAAGACTTGGTTACACTTCTCAAACTATTACAGTGCCATTGTATTCTGGTGTCAGCTGGGAAGTTCCTCAGAGTGGACCAAGCTTGGCTGACACTAAATTCTCGCATTTGTAGTCACTGATGGGGGAGGAGGGGTTCTAGGGCTGTACAGTCTGTGATGACCTTAACCTGGTCATCACATGGGAGGGAGGGCACCACTGGGTCTTCTCTCCATGTTATTCCATAACCTCTAATGAGGCGTGCCTTGGTTTGATCACATGGGAGTCTAAGGAGACCAAGAACAAAAAGAATAGAACAGTAGAGACTGGCAGGTCTCTTAAGGCTCAGGCTTAGAATTCTCAGCACAACTGGTCTATCATAAATCCAGCCCATATTTTACATGAGGGGAAATATGTTCCATCTCTTGGGAGGAAGAAGTAAATATTGTGACTATGTTGCAATCGTGTATAACATTCATGTGAAAATTTACAATATTAATGTTGAATTGCTCCCAGATTGTAGCTGGAAATCATATCATTGTTTCCTAGTCATGTCTCAGAATTTTCAGAAAGAGAGAATTCAGAGTCATAATAGAGAAGTGTGTGCTTCTAAAATTGAATAATCAAAGATAGATTTGGTCCCATTTGAAGTAACTATTATGAAAACTGAACAAGCTATTTCCTGTTTAAATTTTTTCCATAGTAATTTATGTATGATACAGTCCCTAGCATGTCATTTTTAATTTTTTGGCAGTACTGGATTTTTTTCTTTTTCAAAAAAGAGTTACATACTTTTTCAAAAGTATGAGTTACAGTCTCATACTTTTGCCAAGGGTTGGTCTCAGACTATAATCCAACTATGTATGACTCCCATGTAGCTTCATGTAACTGGTACCACAGGCATGCACCACCATGCCTGGCTTGTTTATTGCAATGAGGTTGTGCAAACATTTTATCTGGGCTAGCTTCATCTTGCAATCCTCCAGATGTCAGCTTCCCAAGTAGCTGGGATTATAGGCATGAGCCACTTTGCCCAGACATATCATTGCATTCTCAGTCAGTTCTAATTGATGAACAATTTTTAATTTGAATATAATTTATAACAAATAGTGTCAAAAGATTAATTTTCTAGTCTCATATGCCATTTCATTATTGCTCTACTTTTAGCTTTATGTGTTTAAAAAGACATATTCTGGTTTATGATGTCCTCCAACACCTGCCACTTTTACATCGCACATGTCATTCTTGCTTCTCTATATTAATTTTTGAGTAATTTCTTAAGTGTCTGTCTTAGCAAAATTGTGCTTTATGAATTCTTCGAAAGGCTATGCCATTTATATATCTTTAGCTCTTGGAATGGGCCATACCACTTTCACCATTTATTAGCTATAGGATTTAGCTTCCCCTATAAATTGTAGTTTATTTAGCTATTATATGGAAATATTACCTTCTTTTTATGATTTTTGAGAAGAGAAGTAAGAGAGAATGAATGAAAAATGTTGTGTCTTATATCTACAGTGAGTTTTGTTCATCAGGTGTTTCCATCCTTTGCCTCTTTTGTGTCTGCATCAGCCATTTGCATCTCTTCTAACTCAGGTCAGGAATGGTAGAAGCAAAGGCATTACTTGATGGTCATGGATAGATCCATGGCCATGAGCCAATCAACTCACTGTCATGGATTATCAAAGGAGCCCCAGCCATTTATTTATCCTGAGAACTGTGTGAACCGTTTATTGTCTATTAAAAGCAAGGCACATGTTAAGGTGGGAACAATAATAATAACAAGTGAGATGATAATTAATGTAATAATAACTACCATCTTTAAGATTAATGCAATGGACTATAGATTAGGGAAGCATCTCTCTCTGTCTCTCTCTTTCTGGCAATGCTGGGGAATAAACTCAGGGTCTCTAGACAAGTACTCTAACCACTTGAGCCAAGCCTCAGTCCTTTGGTTTACAGTTTTTTTTCAAATAAGGTTTCTTTCTTTCCAAGCCTCCAACTGTGGTCCTCCCACTTCCACCTCTAGGATAGCCAGAATTACAGGCATATGGCAGGCCTGAGGGAAGCACCACTCTTATTCCTGTTTTAAAGCCTGAACCCTGAGCCTCAGAGATGCTGACATGCCTGTGGCTGTAAGAGCTGAAAAGAGATGGAGCAAAGCCTCTAGTCTGGGTCTATTGTTCTCCTTGGGCCTTGTTCTTAACCATTATTCTTCCACATTATATACATAAGTGCAGCCATGAAATTTTCACTCATTTGCTGACATTAAAACTGTCACTAATCATATTTTTGACTTTTCCAATGAAATCTTTAAAAAAATTTCTGGAGTTGAGTGATATTCAAACACAACTGAAAACACAAATTCGAGAGAAATTATAGCAGCCATCATTGGATCAGATATAAATTAGGCCTAATTATTAGAGTCTTATAAGATTGGGATGTGGACCTGTAGTGATGATAATAGGATTCTGTGGATGTACGTTCTGGGCTCTAGAGAATGGGGTGATAGGTGGCAATTATCATTACTGACTTTTGAATAAAGATGTTGGAGTCTTCTCACTCATTAGACCAAACAGTTCAATGGTCATTACAAGCGGCTGTAAAAAGCACTAAAATGCCATCAGAAAAGGAGGAATGCTTATTACTGTAGCAACCTATTATTTCCATAATGGCGGTATGATTAAGAAATCAGCATTAGACATTGTCCCTCCATCAGCTGTGGTTTTTAAAAGCTCATGGCAGTGATCACAAATCAAACTTGGAGCAGGTTTCCATACTTCATTGGAACTCACGTGACACATACTATTTTCTCTTCCAACAGTGACTTTAATGTGAATATTATCAGGGACAGGTCTAAACAGATTTGCTATAAATCACTCCAAAAGTTTGGTCAGATTTGGAGGCACACACACAAACACAGCATTCACTATTAAAAGGAGTTGGTGGTTTTACAGTCATGGTTTGCTACAAATCTCTCAGGAATAAGAACACAGATGTGGTTGTCACTTTTTCTTCTTCTTTTCTTTGATTTTTTACTTACACACTAATTGTAAATACAAGACATGGTCCTTTGTTGAAAAATAATGTATCACACCATGAGGAAACCACCACCCAGATTCACTGCCAGAAGACAGAACTGTGTAGACAACATTTTAAATTAAAAGATGTAAAAGCGATAGAGAGGACATAATGCTTAAGGAAACAAATTCTCATTATTTTGAATAAGACTTTGAATTCCTAAAGTCTGACCTAAATGACAATTATAATTGGATATTTACAATGAAAAATATGTAGAAAACCTACAAGCAATAAGTCAGTGATTATGCACTTACTAAAAACATGTGCTCGGCATTTTTTTTTAATTCCCTAATTAAATCCTAATTAGGATGTGCGGTGGAGTGTTAATTTGTGCAAGCTATACCTTTGGGGCATTTTTTACACCTTCAGGAGCCTAAACTTATTCAGATGTGTAAAAGATAATTATCAAAAAAAAAAAAAAAAGAACGACCACAGTGTTGGCTTGGAGAGTTGCTTATCGTAGTTTCTCTTTGCCTCTGCAGAAACAGCCCTGGGGACCTTTGTGTTCCTGTAAAGTGTATAGGCTTTCCTTGATGAAATAGTGTCCACCTTGGTTGCCCTGTAGGTAAAACATGACTGCATATTCCAGCCAGGGTTTTTCCTTCCCAACAAGAAAGCCTGCATTGATTGTTACCTACTAAATCTAAAAAGAAGGTAGACAGCTAATCAGGAGTACTCAAACATTGATTCTATACAACAACTGAAAGTGTCAATATTACATCATTTGTTTTAGTTTTTGAATCCAGGACATCCACTCTAGCTTGATGCTATATGTCTTACAGTTAAATGCTGAGTTTTGTGATGAGAATTGGAGGTCTTTTTTCTTAACTACTCTCCCCACTGCTCTCCACCCTCTCCCTCTCCTTCCCACCCTCCTTGCTTCCAGGCAGAACCTGTTCTGCCCATTTCTCCAATTTTGTTGAAGAGAAAACAAAGCAATAATAAGAAAGACAAAGCCTTTTTGCTAGTTGAGAAAAGGATAGCTAACAGAGATTCCTAGCATTGCTTCCTAGCACATGTGTATTATAACCCATATTGATTCATCTCTACCAGACCTCTTCAGTACTTCCTGGACACCTTCTCATATTGACATCTATCATTTTAAGGTTACTGCATTAGCTGCTCTGCAAAGGGGGACATCAAACACTTTCAAGTTTTGGGTTTCCTACCTATCCCCATTTCTCCCGTGGGTGCTCTCTCCTTAGCATGTGACCCAAGTCCAACCACATTGCTGCATTTGCCCAAGGTCCAAAGTCCGCATATGAGGGAGAACATACGATTTTTGTTCTTCTGAGCCTGGCTAACCTCGCTCAGGATGATGTTCTCCAGTTCCATCCATTTACTAGTGAATGATAAGATTTCATTCTTCTTCATGGCTAAGTAAAACTACATTGTATATAAATACCACATTTTCTTAATCCATTCATCAGTAGTGGGGCATCTTGGCTGTTTCCATAACTTGGCTATTGTGAATAGTGCTGCAATAAACATGGGTGTTCAGGTGCCTCAGGAGTAACCTGTGTTATATTCCTTTGGGTATTTCCCCAGGTGTGGGATTACTGGATCATATGGCAGGTCTATGTTTAGAACTCCATAGTGTTTAGAAGCCTCCAGAGTGTTTGCACTAGCTTGCATTCCCACCAACAGTGTATGAGGGTTCCTTTTTCCCCACATCTTTGCCAACACCTGTTGTTTGTGGTGTTTTTGTTGATAGCTATTCTAACAGGGGTGAGGTGGAATCTTAGTGTGGTTTTAATTTGCATTGCCTTTATGGCTAAAGATGGTGAACATTTTTTCATGTGTTTTTTGGCCATTTGAATGCCTTCTTTTGAGAAAGTTCTGTTTAGTTCAGTTGCCCATTTCTTTATTGGTTCATTGATTTTGGGAGAGTTTAGTTTCTTAAGTTCCCTGTATATTCTGGTTATCAGTCCTTTGATGTGTAGCTAGCAAATATTTTCTCCCACTCTGGGGGTGGTCTCTTCAGTTTAGAGACCATTTCTTTTGTTGTGCAGAAGCTTTTTAATTTTATGTAGTCCCATTTGTCCATCCTTTCTCTTAGTTCCTGAGCTTCTGGGGTTCTACTGAGGAAGTCCTGCCTATACCTATTGCTTCCAGAGTATTTCCTGCTCTTTCCTATACTAACTTCAGAGTTTAGGGTCTGATATTAAGGTCCTTGATCCATTTTGAGTTGATACTAGTACAGGGTGATAAACACTTTTCCTAGCAACATTTGTTGAAGAGGCTGTCTTTTCTCCATCCTTTGATTTTGGCAGCTTTGACAAAAATAAGGTGGGCATAACTGTGAGGATTCATATCCAGGTCTTCTAGTCTGTTCCACTGGTCTTTATGTCTGTTTTTGCACCAGTACCATGCTGTTATTTATTACTATTGCTTTGTAATAGAGTTTGAAGTCAGGTATTGTGATACCTCCAGCATTGCTCTTTTTGTTGAGTATTGCTTTGCTTATTCGTGGTCTTTTGTGTTTCCAAATGAATTTTACGGTAGATTTTTCAATGTCTGTGATGAATGTCATTGGGATTTTGATGGGAGTTGCATTAAACATGTAGTTTGCTTTTGGTAGTATAGTCATTTTTACTATGTTGATTCTACCAGTCCATGAGCACTGGAGATCTTTCTACCTTCTGTAGTCTTCCTTGATCTCTTTCTTCAAGGGTTTGTAGTTCTCCTTCTAGAGGTCATTCACATCCTTTGTTAAGTTTACTCCTAGGTATTTGATTTTGTTTTTTGAGGCTATTGTAAATGGAATTGTTTCCATATATGCTTTCTAAATTTGTTTGTTGGTTTATAGAAGAGCTAATGATTTCTGTAAGTTGATTTTTTATCCTGCCACTTTGCTGAAACTATTTATGGTATGTAGGAGTTTTGGGGACCAACTTTTTTGAGTCTTTAAAATATAAGATCATGTCATCTGCAAATAGGGATACTTTGACAGTTTCTTTACCTATTTGTATTCTTTTTATTTCCTCTTTTGGCCTAATTGCTCTGACTAGGAATTCCAGGACTATGTTGAATAGGAGTAGGGATAATGGGCACCCTTTTCTCATTCCTGATTTTAGGGGAAATGGTTTCTGTTTTTTTTCACTAAGTCTCATGTTGGCTGTAGGTTTGTCATACATAGCCTTTATAATGTTGAGATACATTCCTTCTATTCCTAGTTTTCTTAGACCTTTTATAATGAAGTGGTGTTGGATCTCATCAAAGGCTCTTTCTGCATTTATTGAGATGATCAAGTGGTTTTTGTCTTTGCTTCTATTAATGTGCTGTATTACATTTATAGATTTGCATATGTTGAACCACCCCTGGATCCGTGGGATGAAGCTGACTTGGTCATGATGAATGATCTTTCTGATATGTGGTTGGATTCAGTTTGCCATTATTTTATTGAGGAATTTTGCATCAATGTTCAGTAAGGAGAGTGGCCTATAGTTCTCCTTATTAGAGGTTTCTTTGTCTAGTTTTGGAATGATTGTAATACTGGCTTCATAAAATTATTTAGGCAGTGTTCCTTCCCTTTCTATTTTGTGGAACAGTTTGAGTAGGGTTGGTATTAGTTCTTCTTTAAAGGTCTGATAGAATTCAGCAGTGAATCAATCAGGTCCTGGACTTTTCTTTTTTGGGAGACTCTTTATTGCTACATCAATTTCATTTTGTGTTTTAGATATATTCAGGTGATTAATATTCTCTTCGTTCAATTTTGGATGAAATCTGTCCATTTCTTCAAGATTTTCAAATTTATTAGAGTATAGGCTCTCAAAGTAGTCACTGATGATTTCCTGGATTTCCATGGTGTTTGTTGTTATCTCCCCTTTTGCATTTCTGATTTTACTGATTGGGTTTTTTCTCTCTTATTTTAGTCAGATTTGCCAGGAGTCTGTCTATCTTGTTTATTTTTTCAAAGAACCAAATTTTTGTTTCATTGATTCTTTGTATGATTTTTTTTTGTTTCTATTTCATTAATTTCAGCCCTTATTTTTATTATTTCTCTCCTGTTTGTTTTGGGATTTGCTTGTTCTTGTTTTTCTAGGAGTTTTGGATGTAGCCTTGGGTCATTGATTTGAGATCTTTCTGTCCTTTTAACATACACACTCATAGCTATAAACTTTCCTCTTAGGTCTGCCTTTTCTGTGTCCCATTCCCATAGATTCTGGTAGGTCATGTTGTCATTTTCATTAACTTCCAGGAATCTTTTAATTTCCTCTTTTATTTCCTCAATGACCCACTGATTACTGAGCAATGTGTTGTTTAGCTCCAATTGTTTGCATGTTTTTTTTACTGTTGTTTTTGTTGTTGGGTTCTAGTTTTAATGCATTCTAATCAGTTAGAATGCATGGGATTATTTCTCTTTCCTTATATTTGCTGAGGCTTGCTTTATGCCCTAAAATATGATCAATTTTGGAGAAGGTTACATGGGCTGCTGAGAAGAATGTATATTGTGTGGAAGTTGGATGAAATATTCTGTAGACATCAGCTAGGCCCATTTGATCTATGGTGTGATTTAGTTCTGGAATTTCTTTATATATATTTTTTGAATGAGCTATCTATTGCTGATAGGGGGGTATTAAAGTCTCCCACCACCACTGTGTTAGAGTCTATATATGATTTTAAGCCCTTCAGAGTATGTTTGATGAAATTGGATGCACTGATGTTGGGTACACATAGGTTGATAATTGTTATTTCCTTTTGGTGTATTTCACCTTTTATTAGTATGCAGTGCCCTTCTTTATCTTGTTTGATCAATGTAAGTTTGAAGTCTACTTTGTCCAAGGTAAGTATTTCTACTCCTGCCTGTTTTGGGGGGCCATTGGCTTGGTAAAACTTCTTCCAGCCTTTCACCCTAAGCCAGTGCTTGTTTCTGTCAATGACATGAGTCTCTTGTAAAGAACAGACTGTTGGATCTTTCTATTTAATCCAGTTTGTGAAATGGTGTCTTTTGTTGGGGGAGTTAAATCCATTAACATTCAGTGTCAGTATTGATAAGTATGTGGTGATTCCTGTCATTTAGTTGTTTTTGTTGTTTAAAGGTTTGTGTGCAGCTGAATCAATATTACTCTCTGATTCTTTGTCTTTTCTTCTTCTATGGTTTGATACTGCCTATTATTTCATGGTTTCATTTGCTTTCATTTTCTGTGTGAAGAACTCCTTGAAGAATCTTTCATAGTGGTGGCTTGGTGGTCATATATTGTTTTAGTTTCTGTTTATTGTGGAAGACTTTTATTGTTCCATCTATTTTGAATGATAATTTTTCTGGGTAGAGTATCCTAGAGTTGAATTTATTTTTATTCAGTGCCTGGAATACTTCACTCCATGCCCTTCTTGCTTTTAAGGTTTCTGTTGAGAAATCCGCTGTTATTTTGATAGGTTTACCTTTGTATGTTATTTTTTTTTCTCTCTTACAGTGTTCAATAGTCTTTCTTGATTCTCTGTGCTTGTTGGTTTACTGATAATAAGACATGGAGTAGTTCTATTTTGGTCAAGACTGTTTGGTGTCTTGGAGGCTTCCTGTAACTGAATGGGCATAGCTTTCTCTAGATTTGGGGAAATTTCTGTTATTATTTTGTTGAATATATTACAAATCCCTTTTGCTTGCACCCTTTCTCCTTCTTCAATGCCCATGATTCTCTGGTTTGGTCTTTTGATGGAACCAGTGAGTTCTTCTATATTCCTTTCACAGGTTTTGTGTTGTTTGACTAATAGTTCTTCAGTTTTCCTTTATTTTCCATTTTATCTTCAAGTTCTAACAGTCGTTTTTCACTAGTTCTAGTCTGCTGGAGTGGCCTTCTGTTGTGTTTTATATTTCTGTTTTATTCTTTTTTCTGAGTTTTTTATATCATGGTCACTTCCTCTTTAATATTGTCAATTTTTTGTCTTTAATTCATTTATCTCTCTATAGTGTTCTCTGTTTCACTTTGGTGTTTATTTAGGTCTCCTCTGAGTTCATTTATTTATTTCTCTGTCTTCTCATATTTTTTATTTTTGTTGCTTTGGAATTTCTTGCTTGCCTCTTGTATATTTTGGTTGACCATGTCTAGTAACATCTCCATGAATTTCTCATTGATTACTTGCAGGACTTCTTCTTTGAGAGAGTTCTTGTGGGCATCATTGGGGTCCTTGGTGTCATTTATCTTTTTTTTTTTTGAAGTCTGGAACTGGGTAACCACTTTCTTCATTTTCCTCTGAATCCTGTATTAAATTATTTTGTGGAGGAGAATGATTTCCATCTCTTTTTCATCTTCCCATCACTCCACTTGGTACTGTGTAACTATGTTTTTGATAGGCATTAGTGTTTTCAGTCACCTGTTTTCTTTCCCTTGGTTTAATTTTGTTTTGTGGGTGTGTTGGATTTTTAGCTTAGTGTATGTATACTATTTCTGTCCCAGTTCTGGGTGTAACTTAGTATTGACTAACTAACAACAGTAAAACTAACAACAACAACAAAATAACAAAGAAATCAACAGAGAGAGATGAACAAACAAACACAAAACAAACACACACACACAAAAACCTATAGGTTCAGAAGCAATAGAATTTCAGTCTTAGTAGTTCTGATGTTACTCCTTCACCATCCAGCCTTGGTGTTGGTATTTAAGCAGAGGATCTGTCTTAATCTCACCAGTTTTTCTTCTTTCAGAAGCAGCTGCTTAGTCAGCTCTTCCCTCAGTGAGGTGTGGCAGTTTAAGTTTGCATTTTGTCCTCAGGTTCTGGAGATCAACTCTGTGGCCCACCAGCTGCCCTGCTTTGGAGTTGGGTTTTCACTGTGTTGGTTTACTGAGGGCTTGTTTCTTTGCCTTGCCCCTTTCCTCTGGGACAAGCTCAGTGATCCATCAGCCAGCCCCCTGCTGTCAGCATGTTGTGATGGTTTGCTGATTATTTTTCAACTTTACAGTGTCATTTGACTTTGGATGTTGCTTACTGGTTCAGGAGATGAACTTTGTGGACTGCTACCTGCCCTATTTCAGGCAGTGGCTTATCACTGGCCTGCTGTCTGCCCTTCTGTCTTTCCAGCCTTTGTTTACAGAAAGTTTGAGCAGAGATCCGCTCCTTGCCTCTCTCCCCTTCTCTAGCGTGCTTACAGCATCTGCCCCCTCTGCTGTGTGTTAGATTTCAGTTCCTTGTTTATTGTTCAGTGTTTTTTTTGTTGTTTTTTGTTTTTGTTTTTTGTGGGGCTGCTGGTCAGTCTGCCCAGGAGCTATGCTGGTTTATCCCAGGGGTGGTTGTGGGAATACTGCATGATGCTTGGTGCTCACCTGTTATTCTGCCAAATATCTCCCAAGCAGGTTTCAAGTTGGTGTCTGGTGGTAGGGGAGCCCTTCTGTTTTCTCATTGTAACTTGGCATGGAGAAGCTATCCATGGGCTATGGGTTCAGAGTGTTGAAGTTTTGATTCTTCTTTATGCTTATTTCTTCCAAGCGTGGCTTCAGTGTCTCAGCAGTATTTTTGATTTATGGAACTCATGCTGTCTGCTTCTGTGCCCTACTCACCATCTTGGATCCTTTCTTATGTATCATCCAAGATGCCAAAATTGATTGCTCACATATAAGACTCTGAATTAGATATTGAGTAAAATATGTTGTAAAGGAAAAAATTGGATCCCCAACAAGAAACTAACAGTCTGAAAATTAAAGCAGTCATAGTAGTAGAAATAATAATTGCATTATACTGCTAGTAACATAAACAATAGTAGTAATAACCAGTAAGTATTATAACCTAGCTTTAGTTTAGGCTTCTGTACACATAGTTCTCATGCCAGCCTCTCCCCAAATGTCACATTTTTTTAATGAGTTTATTTATGTAGAACTGAAGATCAGAAAAAGTTAAGGAAAGATAGTAAGGAAGCTTCATGGCTTATCTTTCATTTCTGAACAAGATATGGATGCAAGAATAGAATAAGTTCACACTTTGAAGCCATAATATGTATAGTTCTTATGGGAGCTTCAGATAAGAGGTCTGGGTAAAAGAGGATGATAAATTTGATGATTGTCATGGTGGTGATGATGAGGAGGAACAAAGAAAAGTGCTATCTAAAAAGCTGTCATATAGAAGAGGGAGCGAGGCAGCAAACCTACAATGACAAACTTAAGTTCTAAGAAGGAAGCTTATAAGAAACAGTTTATCATATGCCCCAAAATGTAGAGTTTGAGTGTAGCCAATTATCTGGAGAGATTAGCAGGTAATTCCTTCTTTCCTTTTGCTGCCTCTTAGTACATCTTACATTCATTTTGTAATGAACTGTGACCATAAAACATGTACATATTATAGGATCATTTGATTTAGTACTTTACCACTTGTCTTGACTTTGCCTTCAGAAATCATGTTCTATCTGCAGTATCATATTCCTGTGAAAACTTTTCAAGTAGATTTAATGTATCTAACTCAACCCCTTGAGCTACCCCAAATCTTGAATGTAGGTATTTTCTAATGCTAATCTTAGCAAGAATACATGCTGTTAGAGATATTATACAGTACAGTTGTAGGTGTCAAATAATGAATGGATAACCCTTTCTTATAAACACCAGAATGTCATGTCCAATATGGAGTTTTGTCTTAATCAAATAAATTTTTAGTGCCCATGTGGACTTGGAAACTTGCTTTATTGGCCATTGATGGTTTTTTCTTTGGATCTCCCTTTCCCTCCACTATCCATTGATAGTGATATGGCTCAGAATGCAAATAATGTTGAGCTCTTCGAAGACAATCACCTTTGCTTACTTTGCTTGGACCCACACTAACTTCTGGGGATTGTTTTTGATAGATTTTGGTTAAGTGGCACAGTGCCTAATTTTGAAGTATATGAAGACACAATAGCAGCTGCCATGATAAAAGGCATTATGAGATGTGTTCCTAGAAATCTTGAGACATATAACAAAAATGAAACTCAAATTCTTATTAACTTAAGGCATTTTTGTAGAAATTCTCATTGACCCCTCACCACAAATCAGTGCATACTTACATCCCAGTTTTACAGATAGGAATTCTTAGCCTAATATATGTTAAGGAACTTACTCAAGACCTCACAGCTTTTAAGCAATGGAGTCAGAATTTGAATTATTTATGAATAGAAATCATGCTTTCAGATACTATAAATCTACTTTTACCAAATGCTCTTTACCAACATAAAACAGAGTAGGAGAATCTTGCCCAGGTGACACTTCCATAGTTTTATACATTTCGCTTCTAGTCACAATTTTAATAAGTCCTTCACTACACTCATTTTAAAAATCACACTTTCCTCTTATTTTGCTTTCTGTGATAACAGCAGAGAGCATCTGTCAACAGATGTGAAAGTTTACAGTTCATTAAATTTTCTTCTGCAGTGCATCTTCAGAAATGCCCTTGTGTCAAAGGACCTCCTCTTTTCCATCTAAAAGAAATAGTTTTAGGGTACTTTTGAGGAAAACTCCTAACTTAGTCAATTTTCTCCAATGACCAATTAACCTGAACATTTCTGGAGAGAGAAGTCACTATAAGATCAATTACACCTGGGCTTGTCTTTGCATCTGCATTCTATCTTTCTACCTACTTGGCTATCTGCCTTCCCTTAAAGACCTTCACTGGTCGCCTAAAGGCTCTGAGACAGATGGCTCATCAACAAACTTTGTGGGAGAACACATTTGTATGAAGCAAATAGAGAACAATATCCTATGAATCCACATGTCTATCTGTCTTGCACTATTTCCCATATGCACATACAAATGCACATCCTAGAGCACATTGTTCTATATGTGAAATGTCTCCTGTTGTATTATTTCCAATACAGAAATGGAAAACAATGAATTATCCTTACCATCCTGGCTGAGTTACCATATCACAGAAATTTCCATCCTGACTAACTCGATAAAACTCATCATGGCTTGGTTCTATTTGAATTCCATCTGTATCCAATACATTCCACAAGTACTATGACTGAGCACTTCTTTTGTGTGTTTTTATTTTTCACACCTCTCTGTCTCTCCCTTTACTGTACGATCTAAAAAGCAAGGACTGTGTGATTATAAGCTAAGTATCTCTAGCATGAAGCACAATACCTGACAAATATTTGCTGATCAACACATGTTTATTCACTCATTTATATTCAGTATTTACTGTGGGCACATAATTTGCAGATTTCAAAGATACCCCCCCTTGTATCTTTTTTTTTATTATTCATATGTGCGTACAAGGCTTGGGTCATTTCTCCCCCCTCCCCTTGTATCTTGATACCACCCTTGTGCATTCCCTACCCTTGAATGTACACTGCAGCTGGGGACTAACAAAAAGAATACAGTCAAAACAATAGGAAATATTTTCCATTATTAGATTGAAAAATACTTAAACTTTCCTCTTGTAGGCCATCTTTACTCTTTCTGACTTTGATAAAACAGCTATCTTATTGAAGAAGCTCACCTAGAAAGGAACTGTTGGCCATATGGTCAGCAATCTGAAAGGAACTGAATCCTACTAGCAGTCTTCTCAGTGATTTAGATCTTTCCCCACTTGAGTTTTCAGACAAAGCCATAACCATTTCTAATACACTGATGGTATCCTTATAAGACACTGAAACAGAGGACCTAGATGAGCAATGCTAGAATTTGTAAATCAAAAGATCTAGAAGATAATACATATGTGTTGTGTTACCCCCCAAGTTTGGTAATATTTTTTACATGATAATACACAATATAATGCTGACATTTTATTTTAAATGCTAGCAACAAAATGATGAGTAAGACAGATAATATATCTTTTTTTTTAGTGCTCACATGCTCATAAAATTATTGCATTATTTTAATTTTATAAGTAATTTAGTATACTGTTTATGGAATCCCATTCCAAATGTTATATCAGTTATCTATTGGCCTATAACAAATTACCCTAAAACTTATGGTCATAAAACAGCAATGATTGTTTCTCATGATATTTTCAGATGACTTCATGACTCCTAGGCTTTCTCACTTAGCTAAAATCACATGACTAGATGTTCAATACAGCCTCAATCATATGTCTTAGAATTGGCCCTGGGTGTAAGTTTTTGTATCTTGATTCTCTTCTGCATATGTCTCCAGTGGGTTAAAGTAGATTTCTTAAATTGTAGCTCCAAGTCAGTGTTTCAAGAAGGCAAGACACAATGCACAAGAACCTTTAAGATAGTGCTTGCAACAAATACACTGATGTCCTATTGGCCAAAGACAATAACATGCACGGTCAACCACAGTAAATGTGTGAGAGGGGAATACACAAGCTTCTGGTATCAGAAAACATGATTTATTGGGACCCTTGCTGAAAGTATCTACAATAAGTGGTTTGGACATATAAATTAATAGAGGTGACCATAGAATGATATGGCTTGTTAGGACGTTAGAGGATATGTAGTTCAATCTTACCGTATATATGTACATACACACACAGATATATATGTATGTATGGATAGATAGATAGATAGATAGAGAGAAACATATATTATCAGACCATAATAATTACTAAGTATAGAGTTAATATTAAAACCCAGATACATTTATATCTTCTTCAGATTCTCTTTTCTCAACAATGCCCATTACTTCATTGTCAACAACAATCCATTTGGAGGATTGCAAAAAGGTCATAGCCTGCCCCCTGGGTTGGTGAATGTAACTCCAAAATCTCTCTTTTGTCTGGCAATTTCAGTACAGAAACATACTAACATCCTAATAATTAGAAATCTCTTTTATCTCAAACTATGTTATAATGTGTCAGCTATTTGAAGGTTTACAAAAAAGTTTCTCCCTCGTGCAGGTAGAATCTAGTTTCATACTGGCCCACTTACTGTGCAAACAAACAAAAAGAAATGTGAGCTCACATTCAAGTGAATACCTGATTTTAATTTTCTCTAGGATTATTTGTGCTGATTGAAATTCTTATAGCTATATACTTTGTATGCTGAAGTAAACCCAGCTAGGCTGTGGGTACAGATCAGCACAAAAGCTTTCACTATGCAGGTAAATGCTTCTGATTTTTCAAGCCTGGATTACTGTAATTCTTATTTTCTGGAGCTTTTGCTCATGATGATTTCTCAGCTATAGCTCTTGGAGAATGCAGAAGTTGAATCTTCATGAAAATGCACCTGCCTCGGTAAATTATTCCCATTTTGACATCCATGCACATGATCCTATCTAGTCTGCAATAATAGGATTCATATTTAAGAATTGCTTTTACCTAATGCTATGTTCACTATTTTTTCTTATAGTCTGAATCCTCAAATCCCGATTGGAAGCCTTAGTTTCAATTTTTACTTTCCTAACTAGAATAGTCATGATCATCATTAAAGAATTTACCTGACATCTCTATTTGACATGATTTTAAAGAAGCTCACTAATCAACTGCTATTTTTACTACTAATTCCATTTCATTTTATCATAAGCATTTGCTCTGTCGAGCCTGTCCTTCCTGTCTATTCTATAATGCATCTTGTAAATCACATTTTTTTCTTTGAAATAGAATGCGCTCTTGCAAATCTTTATTAAATGAGAAGAAATGAAGGGGAAAGTCAGAATTATCTTTAAATATCGAGTCTATCATTTATTTGCTCTTTGCTTTGACCCTGTGCTTACTTACTTATATGTAAAATGGGAAGTTTGTCAAAATAAAACTTAACAGGTAATTTGTGATAACAATAAGTGGTTCATGAGCTATAAAATTTCTACAAGTAATAGTTATTTAAAATAATATTCCTTTCTAATAGCATTTATGATTCCATTTTGACATTCTTGATGGTCTAAGATTGGCTATGACAAGCTCTCTTATAGGAACTATATCTTATTTACTTTTATATCTCTGATAGAATGAAAACTATTTAAAGGTTTCAAAATAATATCATGTACTTTTTCCATTTGAAACATAAAAGGAAATTCTTATGAGGTAGGGAAATATTTTTATTTTCATTTTAAAAATAAATTAAGAAACTGAAACTTAGCTAAAGAAGGAGTACAAGATTATAAATTGAACAAATCTTAGAAGAGGTTGAAGTCACATCTATTAACTCCAAGGCTACTTCCTCCATAGTGTTTCTCAATATTTATTTCCATGAAATATTACTACTACAAAGCAATGAAACACACATTCCTTGAAATTATGGGTAGTGAAACCTGAATGAAATATCCGTCTCAGATAGAAAATTAATGATTATGCTTTAAATATGTAAAACTTCTGCATCAAAGAACAAGTCAATAATACACATTTAACTTATCTGAGATCCCAATGAAATAATGTCTAAGGCTTAATTCTCAAAATAAAGACAACAGGTGCAACAAATTCCAAAAGCATATTGCATAGTTTCGTGACTCCTTAACTTAATGAAATATCTTGTTATTGACAAACTAGACTAAAATAACAGCTGCTGTGTCCTCACCAATAAACATGAAAAGACCTCCAGTGGTTTCCAGACATTTGAAGGAAGACCAGAAATATTTTTAGTAAGTTAATATTTGAAAAACAAATGAATCTCTGTGTTGCATCTTCAAAATATTTTTTATTACTGTTTGGGTCTCTGTACTGTCTCTAAGAATCTCTAATATAATCTATTCATATATCTATGAAAAGTAATGACACAAGAAAGAAATCTTGAAAATTAAAAGAAATTGCTAAAAATTTAAATAAAAATTTAAAAATTAATGAAAATTTAAAAATAAAATATGATTTCATTAAGAAGATGAAAATTTAGGGAGAAAGACAATAGAAGGAAAACTCAGGATATACAAAAACATATAAGTTATTCCTAAAAGAGAATGAAGAAAAATATTTTATTCAATTCTATTAAAGATGAAAAGCAAGGATTTTCCCAAGATTGAAAGAACATCAGCCAACAAAATAAAGGAACAGCTTAGTGATTAAAAAGGTACATGTCTAGACATTGCTGCATAATTTCACTGTCACAGGCAAAAATGTCACTATTTTAAATTATTGTAAGTTGGAGGTCAGTTTGGGGTTCAACAGTGAAAAAACACTTACAAATAAGCTAGAATGTCAGATCAGAACATTAAAAGTCCTTGAATGTTTTATGCATAAATGATGTTCGATTTAGAATAATATTCCTTTATAAACTACAACACACATAAGTTAAGTAAAAAATATATTTTCACATATATCAAGACTTTTATATTCATATACTCCCATCAATATTCCATTACATTGGAAATAATTTGAGTATATACTCCAGTAACATGAAGATGAAAGAAAGCAAATGTGGGATCCAGGAAATAATAGATCCCAAATGTAATTATAAAAAGTAATGAAAGGAATCCTTAAGATGAAGGCTTTAGGGCAAATATAAATACATATCAAGGTAGTATAAAACAGAAGGCTGTAGAGATTCAAGAATAATTTCTAACACACAGTATTCTGAATGGAATTTCATGTATCATTTGGTTTTATTTTGGATAAGATCTTCCCATATTGCCAAGGGTAGCCTCAAATTTGAGTCCTCCTACCTTAGCCTTCCAAGTAGCTGGAATTGCAGAGGCCTATGAACATGCCAGGCTGAGATTCCATAGATTTCATGCTATTATTTGTTGTTCTTCAGCTTACATATTCAACCTGTATGCAAACTGTTTAGGGCTTAATTATATTACAGAAAAAAGGATAAATATAATATGTATTTTTTTCATAAAAGAAAATAAATGATAAAAGTAGACATAAGAAAAGATAAGAGCTGTAATGTATGAGGAAGGGAGGAGAGCTAAGAAAGAGGGTAGGAGAGTCCTAACATCTTTAATTTGTAAAAGGAGATTTCAAAACACACTACAGAAAGCAAATGAGATGTGTATTAGCTCAACACTACAAGGCTAAGCAACACAGAAAAAGCTATCATAAATTATTTGGGAAACAAAAAAGTATCAGAGACTCTAGTGTGAGCTCAGTCATTACATTGGGGCAGATAAATCAATTATTATTAAAAAAACATAAAATAGTGAGACATTTAGTATATTATGGATATCATTAGTGCTTTGCCTATATCCCTCCAATTTTGCTGTAATTTCATTTCCCAAATATCTAGCATCTATATTTCTGTGCTGTAGAACTTTTTACAGAAGGTCATTCTGCCGACTAGTGAGCAGGTTGGAAGTATGACAGAATGAACAACCACCATAACGAGACCTAAACCTGAGTACAATGGAAAATGTGCTTTTCCACTCGAAATTGGATTTTTCTGAGGTACTACTTTGCATTTTTTTTCCTATAGAATTGACATCTACTCCTTCAGGAGTATCACTAACAAAAAACACCTCCTACAAGCTGCCTTTCCTTCTCTGGGTCCTGTCCTTATGTCCTTGGACCTTTCAAATAAAATACTATTTGTGTCTCACTCATTATCTCAGGATCTGCCATTGCAGAAAGTCAAATTAAGATATGTTTGTAAATATAAATTCAACCAATTGATTGTTACATGGTCTGTCCACTAAAGATGATAAGTAAGTAAGAAAACTTTGCTTTTCAAAGCAAAACCTTGCATAAGATTGGACTATTAGTCAATATTCCAGTTTTAATAGGCAACCATGCATTTTGACAAATGATGCAGATAGATAGGCAGATGACAGATAAATAGATGACAGATGATAGATGATAGAAAAATAGATAGATAGATAGATAGATAGATAGATAGACAGATAATAGATAACAGATGTTAGGTTAAACCAGCAAATGTATCAAAGCCACTGAGGGAATCAAGCCTGCACTTAACCAATAAAGTTCCCTCCCAACACCAGTGCCAGCCAGGAAGGACAAATGAGACACAATTCATAAATAATGTTTGGGTTTCCTATATGGGTAGTGACCATGACAGTGTGAGAATATCAGGCAGAAATGGTACTTGAAAATCTCTAGGCTCAAAACCTAATTAACCCTCCTTAGATCTTCCTTATTAAAGGACAAGACAAGTTCTTTCTAAGACCCAGTCCAGTCCCTCTATTTTTCACACAGTGCCAAAGAAATTAAAAACAGAATCTTTATCTTGCATAAAAATAATTCCAAATTTCCTATTCCCCAAGATAGGCATAGCTTGCTGACTTAGTCACATTCACCTAATTCTACTGATTTAGTAGATTTCAGTTAGACTAATGTAACACCAAATATTTTCAGACACATAGAACTGCGTGATTATATATTTTCCTTTGGAAATCCTAAACCAAGCACGTTTTTATATACTTCCAACTTAACCTAATAAATTTCTGTGCTTCACAACAATTGATTTCCCACTGAATCAATATAAAAATATGTTCTCCTAGTATCTTAGGCTACAATTGATTGCCTAAGAAGATGAGTTAATTGTCCATGTCCCCTTTGTGGCTGTTATAACCCCTGGTATGCAACAATATATTTCTTTTGGGGTGTCATAATCCAGCTTGAAAACTATAGGCCATATTGTCCTTATGCAAAAATAGCCCTTATTTTTGAACAATATTTGAGAAGTTTTAACATTTTCACCTGGATTTATTCTGTTTTGTCACAAATATATGGAAACTGCCCAGAGCATGATAAAGGCAAGCTGGATGTTGGTATTCCCTGTGTGAAAGTTCTGTACCAATGTCTTGATATGTCATAAAGAGTGAAGACTTCACTGAGGACTATTGTCCCAGAAAAGCAATACTTTTAACTTTTAATTTAATTAGCTATTTGAGTAACACAGCAATGATTAGGCCGAATCAATGACTTAATTGTGATAAAAATTATGTTCTTAACATATTCATGGACTTACTTGGTGATAAATTATTGAAAGATGAATGTTTTCTCCTTACGGTAAAAGTACCTGACTGCATGTCTCTATAAGAAATTTAGAAATATAATGATAATGAAAGAAGGTATCTAATGCCTTGTCCTCAAATTATATCGAAATCTTGCTGAGTTAGGGATCAGAACAGACAAAGACTCAGTCACTGGGAGCTTATGGAACTAGGCCATAAATTGCCAATAATGAAAATTAAACATAGTGTCATAAAGATAAAATATTTCATGATAAGTAATAATGACCGGTCAGAAAAATCAAGAAAAGTTCCCCTGAGATCTAAAGAATGAATGGCAATGACCTAAATGAAGTGAAGTTTGCTGATGATAGCAGACACAACATTTTGAATGAAAGAAACAGCATGATCAAATGTACTGTGGCAGAGACCAGATGCCTCTAGATAAGAAGTAATAGACTAGAGACTGAAGACAGTATGGTTAAGCAAATGAAAATTGTTTTTACAGCACAGCCCTTTTTTATAGTTCTTTTTTCCCATTACCTATTGTCCACTATTTAAATGTTAGGTGATAACACAGAAAACTGTATATCTGTTTCAGTTGGAAAATAAGATGAAGGATCAATACTGAAGCCACATTCCCGTGTAGGATAGAGTAGCTGAACAGTGTTCTGTGGGTCACCTATTCTGTTACTTCCTGCCATATACCCTATTGTCCATCATTTTACTAACTTGCTTGCCTATGTAACAGCATTGGCAATTACTGCTTGGTATTTAGTGAGCCTCTGTACTGTAAAAATGCTTGAGATAACCAAGTAAGTAAGTAAAGAGGTTTATTTGACCATGTCTCCATGAATTGACTCTATTGCTTTTGGGTCTATATTAAGATAGTACATCATGGAGGTGGCATGTAGCAGAGGAAAGATATTTGCCTTGTGGCAGAAAAAAGAAAGAGAAAGCTATAGTGGCCTAAATATGCCCTTTCATATGTGCTCACAATGACCTATCTCCCTTCTCTGGACACCAGCTCTAAAGGTTGTGTCACCTCCCAATCGAGCCACAATCAAGTTTCCAAGACACTTTGGGGGACATTCGAAGTCTAAACTATAGTACTTAGTATGTGAGCACCTTGGATATTGAGTGTTCAGCACTGTATCCCCACAGGAAACCAGGAATATGAGATGAGCCCTAATATTACCCTAATACCAAACCAAATTACGACACAACAAAAACAAAGAAAAATCACCAACAATCTGTTGGCCAAGTTCCTTGATAAAAATAGATGAAAAATTCTCAGTAAAATAATTGTAAACCAAATTCAACAACACATTAAAAAAATCATACTCCATGATCAAGTTGGTTTCATTCCAGGGATGCAAGGATGGTTCAGAATATGCCAGTCAATAATGTAGTAGAACACATAAATAGAAACAGGGACAAAAATCACATGATCATCTCAACAGATGAGGAAAAAGCCTTTGATAAAAAGTCTTGAAGAAACTAGGAATAAAAGGAACATATCTCAACATGGTAAAAGCTATATACGACAAACCTACCATTCTAACCTGGGAAAACCTGAAACATTCCTCCTAAAATAAGGAATAAAACTGGGTGTCTACTCTTTCCATTCTTATTAAATATAGTGCTTGAACTCTTAGAATGGTAAAGCAGAAATAAGAGATATAAACAGAAAAGACATAAGTCAAATTATTGCCATTTTCAGATGATACTACACTGTACTTAAAGGACCCTAAAGACTCCACCACAAAAATTTTAGACCCTATAAACTTTTTCAACAAAGTAGTAGCATACACAATCAACCTACAAAAATCAGTAACTTTCCTGCACACCAATATGAATATTCTGAGAAAGAAATTTTAAAAATCCCCAAAAATGTGTGCCCATGTATGTAAATGCAAAAATGATAACTGTTAAAAGTACTCCAGGAATTAGGGGAGGGAGGGATGAAGGAGAATGGTAGAGGAGGTGAATTCATGTATGGTATATTCAATACATTGTCAGAACTTGTGTAAATGCCACAATGTACTCCCACCCTTCACAACAAAGGAAAGGGGAAAAAAGCAGTAACCTTAAGAAAACACCGAAGAATAAGACTAACAAGAAGGTGAAAGACATCTACAATGAAAACTATAAAGCACTGGAGGAAAAAAAATACAGAAGGCAGAAGATGGAAAGAGGGATGGGCATGACGGGACACATCTGTAATCCCAGCTAAGCAAAATGACCCAGGCTCAAGTGGTAGAGTACCTGCCTAGCAAGTATGAGGCCCTGAGTTTAAATTCTAGTATAACAAAGAAGAAGAAGGAAAGAGGAGGTGGAAAAGGAGGAAGAGAGAGACCTCCCATGTTTATGGATTGGCACACCTAAATACTATGAAAATGGATATGCTACCAAAAACAATCTACATATTCAATGCAATAACATTAAAATCCCAATTATATTCTTCACAGACATAGAAAAATAAATCCTAAAATTTATATGGGAGCATAAAAAAGCATAAAGACCCAAAGTAATCTGAGCAAAAAGAGCAATGCTAGAGGTATCATAATATATAACCTCGAATTACATTAGCACCAACAAAGCCAGCATGGAACTGACACAAAAACAGACATGAAGATCAACGGAAAAGAATTCCCAGAAATAAGCCTTCATAGAGTTGGCTGTCTGATTCTTGACAAAGGTGCCAAAAACATATGTTGGAGAAATAAAAGTGCTGGGAAAACTGGATATATGTAGATGACTGAAATTAGACCTCTCTCACCCTGTACAAAAATCAACTAAAAATGGATCAAAGACTTTCAGACCTGAAACTTTGAAATTATTCTAGGAAAACTTAGGGAAAACCCTTAAAGATACAGACATCTGCAATTCTTTACTGAAGAAGACTCCAATAGCTCAGGACATAAGAACAAGAATTGACAAAGGGGAATGCATCAAATTAGAAAGCTCTGCACATCAAACAATTATCAAAATCAAGATACAACCTATGAAATGGTTGAAAATCTTTGGAAGCTATTCATAAATGACAGATGAATAACCAGAATATAAAGAGTTCAGAATATTAAACAGCAAAAGAATAGTTAACCAAATATATAAATTGACAAATGAATTAAACTGATAGTTTTTTTAAAAAAAAAGTAAAAAGGGATAATAAATACATGAAAAAAATTCAAAATTTTTAGCCATAAAGGAAATGCAAATTAAAACAACACTGACATTCTATCTCTCTCCAGTCAGTGACTTATGCTGTAATCTTAATTACTTGGGAAGCTGAGATTGGAAGGATCACTGTTTGGGGTCATCCTGGGAAATAAGTCCACAAGATTCCATCTCAACCAATAGCTGGGAACAGTGGTGGACACCTGTCATCCTACTTATGTCAGAGGCTGAGATCTGGAGGATCACCATTCCAGGTCAACCCAGGCAAAAAAAGTACACAAGACCCTATTTTAAGGGAAAAAAAAGCCAGGTGTGCAGCTATGGTGGGAAGCATAAAATAGATTATAATTCAAGGCATCCTGAGCAAAAAAACCAGACTGTATTTCAAAAATAATCAGTACAGAATGGGCTGAAGGCAGAACTCAATTGGTAGAGTACAATTAGTAGCAAGTCCAAAGTCTTTAGTTCAAACCCAATACCACCAAAAGTAGAAGAAAAAGAAAACAAAAAATAAATGCTGCTTGAAAGTTTTGGTGCGGGGGGAAGCGAAGAGACATTTATACACTGTAGAAAGGAACATAAATAATTGCAACTGCTATGGAAATTAAGTATGGAGGCTCTGGAAAAATTAAAAATAGAACTACCATATGACTCTGCTATCACATTCCTGGGCATATATCTAAATGAATGTATACCAGCATATGATAAAGACACCTGCACACCAATGTTTACTGTGGCATTTTTCCCAATAGCCAAGCTATGGAATCAGCCAAGATACCCACCAGTAGATGAATAGATACAGAAAACATGCTACAGATATACAATGAAGTATTATTCAGTCATAAAGAAGAATGAAGTTATTTCATTTACTAAGAATGGATAGAGCTGGAAATCATCATGTTAAGTGAAATAAGCCAGACTCAGAGAAAAATACAGCATGTTTTCTCTGATCTATGGAATCTAGATCCTTAAATACAAATAAACAAATAAAAGTTCATAAATCTAATCAGAGGACTTTTGAGAAGGAAGGATGGGTTAGGGGATAAGAGAGGGTAATGAGGTTGATTAAAATCAAAGTACATGGTATAATGTATGGAAACATCCTAGTAAATTCATTATTTTATACAATAAAATGCAATAATAAAAATATCTCTATTGAATCAAATATAAACAAAGCATCTGAGGGATAAATGTAGTTTATGGTGGCTGCATATAAGGGAGAAGGAAACATTTTAAGAGAGGAGATTGAGAATTAATCAAGCATGTACCACATAAAATGGTTTTCATTTTATTTTACAGCAAGGCAAACCATTAAAATACATTTACCTAAGGAGTGAAGATCAGATTTGCAAAATAAGAACTTCAAATCACTAGAGGGAAAGAGATATTGGTGTGAAGCTTATAAACAGCCTATGTATCATTTTCCAGTTCTTAATACAAATTGAAAGGTATATATAGAGATAAATCATCCCTATGCAGATGGAGAAACTGACACTTGAGCACAGTGCCTTACCCTGAGCATAGGGCTGATAGAATTCAGGAGTTGAAGACACGTTTCATTCCCTGACTGCCTATGCCCTACCCATAAAAACAGAAAGTAACTAGGAAGATAAGCTCTTTTCACAGTTGCTATATTTAAGATAAGACCTAGTCTTATGCACCTGCATAGGAATGACTAATAAGATCTAACAGAAACTCAGTAAATACTTGTTTATGGTTAAGCAGGAAGATAAGAAAACTTTGATATCTGCTTCCTTTGGTGAATGTGATGATCAATATTGAAACAACCATCTTTAAGAAAACCATGATATCCTCTGTCATTGACACTCTAAAATCCTGATTTGCAATTTAAATCCAAAGCCCTATCCACAAATCCCTGCATTTTTGTGTTTTATATGTCCAACTCTGTGTACATTTTAGACATGGACAAAATGAGGTTCCTACCATAAAAATACTGCTTTTTAAAAGAAAATATGAAATAAAAAATAAGTAGATAAGACTCCACTAAATAAACATCCAAATAAACCTTTGATTTTTATCTTTTTTATAAAAATGAAGAACAATTCTGTGTATTTTTTAGTACTAGTCTTCAAAAATACTGATTTTTCCATTTGATCTTGGGATCGAATATATTCTATTGATCTGTGGAAATCGTGGACTTATGTTACCTTATATTTCAATATTTGTAAATTATAACCTGACTTCAAAATTAATCATAGTAACACTGACTGTTGACCTAATTTACTAACTAGGAGAAAGGAAGCATATATTACATATACATAAAAATGATAAAATACTTCAAAGCAAAGAAATATACTTTCATTCACATTTTAACCTAGAAAAACACATATTATGCTACCTCAACTATATTTCTGAACAAGTAATTTGCTCTAAAGTATGCTAATAAATAGGAATGGAAAATTACACATGAACTCCAATTATTTCTATTTTGTTTAGCTGTTTTCTGCACACCTGGAGTGATATTTTCAAGATGATATTCAGAATTTGAAATTCTTCAGGTAAATTCTTTTCAATGAATACCTGATGCTCTTAGAACAATTTTGCACAGCCCACAATGACATAATCTGCTTCCTGTCCAGGTATACAGCCTTCACTTTCACACCTCACACTTTACTTCCTTAAAAATGATGTTCCCTCATTCGCATATAACTGTTGTTTTTACCAGGTGTTTGTAGGTATTGTTTCCTTAACTTGGAATGCTCTTCTATAAAACTTCTTCACATGTCTAGTTCACATTCCTAACTCAAATTACTTCTTCATTTCAGGAATACAACCTAAACTAAAGGAATATATAAACTCTTGGCACATTTGCTGTGCAAACTATGTGTTGTGTTTTTGCTATCTTGCAAATGTCATGGGACAGTGTGGTTTTGAAAGCTAAGTTTTCCAACCTCTAGATCTCCTGGCTTTTGGTTCGGTTTGGGCAATAGAAGATACTGATAACACTGGAAGGCAAAGGAAAGAGGTACCATGTGGACCGCTCCAGCTAGTGGCCATGTTGACTTGTGGTGCCAGTACCTTCCAACAGCCTACACAGTTTCAGCTTCCAGCAGGGGCTGGTGACAGTTGTGTTTCTGGTAGCAGACCCTCCCCTCTATGGCCTCCCATAAACATGGTTTCTTAACTGTTAAAGATATCATTTTATGTTTTTCTGCATTGAGTATTGAATTCAGGGCCTCATGCAGTAGATAAAGGAGACTGATGGTGGAGATAAATTCAATTATGATATATTGTGAGAACTTTTGTAAATGTCACAATGTACCCCCAGTACAGCAATAATATATATGAAAAAGAAGTATATTGAATTTCTTTTAAAAAAAAAGACACTCTACTACTTGAGCTATGCCTCAGCCCTTTCATTTTCACTTTGATTTTGAGATAGAATCTCCCAGCTTTGGTAGACTGACTTAGAATTTGCCATTCTCCTGTCTCTGCCTCCAGAGTAGCTGGAGTCGTGGCATGTACCACTGCTCCTATCAAAACAGTCCAAGTTTTGATTTGTTGGTTACCTTTAATTCTCCAACTTTGAAAGAAGTAGACTCCTGTACAAAGAATGTTTTCTGAAGTTCCCAAATATTCTCACCCTTCCCTTGCTGAAGCAGAAAGGAAAATATACAGCTTTCTCTACGATAGCTTTTCTTAAATATCTGAAGGCCACAGCTATGTGATCACAGTGTTCTTTCCTTCCAGTTCAACAAGCCTGTGTCATTTAAAAAGGTGCTTCACAGGTTATCTTAAATGTCTTTCTTATACCAACAGTTGTATGGTCAAAGTGTCTAATTTGACTTTTGTTCAAAATTCTGATTAGGAACTACAAAAATGCTGCTTGGTTCCATAGTTATAATAGGAAATAAAAACCTTATCAGGAATGAATTGTGCACATGAAAATAGTAAATAAAAAGATGTCTATTCTCATAATAACTTTTTGGAGATCTATTTATATCTCGTACATTGCTTTGTCTTGCTCTACAATGATTTAGATTTCAAGGTCAAGATTTGGGTAATTTGTTTTGATTATTTACTCCATGTTCTATTTCTAATTGTCCACTGAAACATCTGTGATGTGGTTAAGTCCTTTAGATTAATTTGGAAACATTTCCTTATTTTCCATATTCTTGGCATTTCTGTGATACTGGACACTAATGTGTTGACAGCCACAGTAGAATATAACGAAGGTTCAATTCAGAGATGTAGGAATAATTTTGGAGGACTATTAATAGAAAAAGTATAAATGTATTGTAACTCTGTCATAGGAACAACTTAAGTATGACAAATATGTAAAGTGAAAAACTCATTCACTTTTAAAATTAGTTTGAAAATTTACAGTTGACATAAACTATGCAATGTGAGTATAGTATAAAGGTCTCCTCTCTTACTTTGCTTCTGTCTTTTTTTTTTTTCAAAAATCATATTTACTATGGTTCTTTTTCTTTCATTTTTATTGCTAAAGAATCTCTAAGTGCCTTAAACTGTGTCTAGTCATTTTTGGACCATTTTTACCCTAGTCAACATCTTAAACACCATGAATACTCTGAGACAGCTGTTATCAAGGTGTTTTCCCACTTAAATAATTCCATTAAGTTCTGTTCCCTTATCATTTTAAGAGCTGAAAATATCATCTCTGACTGTCTAGCCTATTCCCTCTCCCTGTATCATTTCCTTATAAGATTCTTGTGTTCATTCCATATTTCAGGTTACCTCTTGTCATCTGGTACTTCTTCAATGTATGGGCTCAAAATTAAAGTGATTTAGAAGTGCTGATGCTGCCTTTACAAAAACTACCTTTTCATGTTACTGAAGTTTTCTGTGTACCATTACAAAAGAATTTACACACACACACACACACACACACACCACACACTCACACCCTTCAAAAACTCGTGGGTCTCTTCAATATGTCTCTACAACATACTAATACATTAACAAATGTAGTGAAAATTGAAAAAGAATAATCTGACATTAACTTTGTCATCCTATAGACAAAGGTTGGTTATAAAAATAAAAATAAGCTTCACTTTTTGCTTTCAATTGGAGCCAAGTATTTCTGCTGTATTTTCTAAATGAACTATTTCTGCTGTATTTTCTCTTTCCCATGTAGAAAAGTTCTTCCAAGCCAGAGAACAATATAATAAAGCAGTCTTTCTTCTATACCAAAGCATAACAAAAAATTTTATCTTGAATAAAAATGTTAACATTAAACATCCTCACTGAAAAGTAGTAACATTACAAAATAAGGCAATTTACATGAATATTTCATAACAATCTTTCTGTTGAGACACTTATGTGATCTCTTTTTCCTCAGCCTTGATTTTTTTTAATTTAAAGGAAAATGTAGTGATCAGTTGTATTGCCCTTGATAACTAGATAAACATTTATGAAGAAAGAGTGCCAAAGTAATCCGTATAGCAATAATGTACTGGCAGAATAACCAACATTCAGAGTAAGAACATTATTTCTGTAGGGTGCATCTATCTCTTGCATCAGTTACGCATTGTTTTTCTTTTGTAAGGTGGGCACATGAGCTCCATTAACATTTGACACTGATTTGCAGCTTTTGTACTTCAGGAGTTTCAAAAAATCCACCAGAATTTGATGTGCTTTCAGGAGTAAGAATATCTATAATGTGTTTGCTTACAGCATTCAATGGGACACGGAGTTGGCTATGTTAGTGTTGACATCCACAATTCTCAACTTTCTTGCAAAGTTCCACTAGAGGCTTCCCCTTGCTCAGTTTTTACTTCCACGCATTAAGTATTGTGTATCTCTTGTCATTACCAACTTGTCCCTTCACATTTTGGTTTCAGCACTCACTCCTGGAGTAAAACTTGCCTTATGAATATGGAGCTAAGAATTGAAGTATCTTTTCAATTCCACCTACTACATTTTAAGGAATATCACTGACTGTATTAGTTATCCTTCTACTTTGAACATCTAGACCAGTATTCTAATCTGCTCTAGCAGTTTCTAGTACTAACTACATCTTTTTAGACTTTTGGGTACCTACTCCTACTCTAGAAAGGTGTCATATTGCTTAATATAACTAGGTTGAACCATGCTTTTCAGAAAATCCAGATTGCAGTAAGAAAAGAAATGTTTCAGATATCCCTGAAGGAGGTTCAGTATTACTTCCTCAAACCCAAAGCACACTGAGATTTCTTCAGCAAAAAATGTTTTCAACTGATGGTCAATTGGCCAATTTATTGTACAAAATTGTGTTTTCCAGAGAGGTCTTCAGCAGTACATCATGTATCACACATACTCTTCCTACAATGTGATATTGAGGTTCCCCTAATCAGAAATGGAGGCTGTATCCTTTTCTCCTTGAACTTGCAACATTAATACAGCTGACTCAAACAGCAGAAGATAGCAGAAATAATACTGAGTATCTGCTGAGCTAGTCCACAAAAGATAACAGGACTCCTACTAGTCATATGAGAAACGTACCTTCAACTGCCTTGACTTGATATGTAAGAAGACTGCATGCTCTGGACCCAGTTTGCTTCTTAAATAATGTGAAAAGACAGATACTGACAAGTGCTGGGTGGAGCGATGTCCTGAGAGCCTCCAGCTCTTTGAGTCTTCCTAGTCCAGGCATTAGAAATGAGCAGGCATACCTTTAAACAATTTTAGTTCCCAGCCTCCTGGTCACCACAGTAGAAGACAAGTTGAACATAAAGGAGCTGACTTTATTGGAACTGAGCAGCTATATCAAAAGGAAAGTACCCTCAATGTTGAAAACTATTAAATTTGAGTTTGTTTTGAAAGCATAGAGAATAGACATCTTTGATGATGCATCCAGTATTTTCAGAAAGTGAATTAGCTGCTAAACTCAAATTTGCATTTCACTTTAAAAATCCAAGCATCCACTTGCTTGAAAGGTCAGAAGGTGTGTCAACTGTGAGTCAGCATTCCTACAGGGCAATTTACCATTACAGTTGAGTAGGCTCTGCCCCCTTTCACTGAGGCCTATGTTGCTGAGTTTCCCACACTCTCTACCATTTCTAGCATGTCTATTCATTTATTTTTTCTATCTAGTCATTTCAAGTTTGGACCCTTCACATAGGGTGTCTGAACTTCTTCATATTTCTCAGTAAGATTTAAGATAACAATATAGGCAAATGCCTCAGGATATAGATGCAGACAACGACATGGCATAATTCAATACTTAATCTATGATTGCATAGATACTGACAAGATTAACATTTAAAGAGGATTTTTGGTTTAAGTCTATTCATTTTCATAGCCCCAATCATCTGGTAGTAGATCTGCAGTTAGGAAATAGCTCTATTTTCCATGTCTAAGAAATGAAAGCTTGGACTAGGAGTATAGTTTAGTGGTAGAGTATTTGCCTCTCATGAAATGAGGCCTTCCACTGATCCACAGCACTGAAACAAAAGGATGCTTATAAAAGTTGCAGGAATAATGGGTCTTTGATATCTTACTGTGTAGAATGAGTAGGGTATGTCTTGTGAATCCTCCTGTAACTCCAGACTGCTGTTTTGTCACTTGTACGCCCCTTAAGTGGCTGTCATGTTTATCTATTTCAGTTAGTAAACTGATCTAATTAAGTTTACCCAATTTAATTGATTTAGTTCTTCATAACAGTTTCAAGCAAATATTTATTGATCTGTTTGATTTCCACTCTACTGGAAAAGTGGGTTCTTATAATAACTCTGCCTACAGAAGTCTCAGGAACTTAAGTCAGAGCAGTACCAAGGGACCACCTGAGAAAACTTCTACCTGAAGAAGGAAAACATACTACAAAGAAGAAGAAAGAAAAGGAGCAGCCAAGTAGTCCATTCCAATTGGTGACTGCTTCTCAGATACATAGGGAGTCTAGTATGGCGTCATAAAGGAACAGTTGCATGGGGGTTGTCTGAAGGACTGGGAAAGAGAAGGATTTAGAGAAATTTCTTGAGATACCTTCAGAAGGTGAGAACTGATTCTAATTTGGTGTTTCTATCATACTGTAAATTATCATATCTTATGACAGGTTTTGTGTTTGGCTAACTTTTTAAGAAAATTTATATAGAAAGCAACCTTGAAATATATCAGGGCATAATGTATATTAATTCCCTGAACAAGAAAATAATAATGATGTCTTCCACTTAGCCAAAATTTGGCCACATCTCACAATAGTGCTCTAAACTTGGATGTCGTCTTGTCTGACACAAGGTCTCTGTTTGAAACATCTACCTCCACTTCACACCAGCATGGGACAAGATGAACCCACATGAACGTGCAGCCTGCTGTGCTGTGAGTGATCATGGCTTTGTCTTTGACCCAGAAGTCTTGTGTCTGCTGCCAGCTTCCATGAAATTGGCAGATTCACTGATTTGGTTGAAACTGGGGAGAAATCACAGAAGCAGTTTGCAATATTTCCTGTGGTCTTAAAAGACTAGTCTAGGAACTTGTTCCACTACTGAAGAATTTTTTTTTTTTATGAGAAAGAGTTAGTAACAGCTGATATTATTTCTTTTTCTTATAAGATGAAAAGAGAAATATTGCTGGGTAACCAGATTTCCCTTTAACATACTCTCACCACTCCACCCCAACTCATCATCCTGGACATGAATGAGGACTTTTCTTTTGCACTCCAGTGGCTTAGAACCTTGCGCATAAGAACATCACACTTGCATATCCTTATCTCAAAGCAGGCAAGAAAAAGTGCTATATCAGTCACACAGACAGGGGACAGAAGAATTCTGAGTAGAAGTAACTGGAAAGTATATTAAAGACTGTTATATACATCAGAAAATGAGATCTCCTTTGACAGCTGAATCAATGGTTGGAAGAAAGAGATTAAGGAAAGAGCAAATAGCTAAAATGAAGTGAAAAATGCAAGTCTTTCCTACATGTCATCATGGACAAATTAAGAAGGTCCTCATAGAATCATCAGTGCAAGAAGGACAAAAGCTTTTCAAATCATGGTAACAAAAGGTTACCATGTCTGTTGCACAGAATGTTGGTTCCTTGGAACGGGAGAAGATGAGGAAGAGTCTAGTTTCAGAACCCCTCCAAACTCAACTCAGTAGGACAAGCTTCTCAGTGTTTTTCTAAATAGGCATATATACCTCCCAACGTGCATTTATGTAACATTCACAAATTTTAAAATCCTGACTGTCGTCTGGTTCCCTCCTTTACATTCAAGAAATCTGATTCCCAAAGAAAGAATCCAATACTTTTCTGAAAGTAGCATGGCCAGTAACTGTTAGAAGTGATTCTCAAACTGGATGTTAATGGACTGAATTGTCCCTGCCCCTCCAATTCATATGTTGAAGCCCTAAAATCAATTGATTTTACTTGTAGACAGAGATTGTTAGGAGGTAATTAAGGTTACATCAGGTCATACAGAGAAAGCCTGCTCTAATATGATTGGTATCTTTACACAAACAGGGAGAGACAGCAAGAATTGCATGCCCAAGGCAGAGGTCATGTGAGGACATAATGGGAAGCTAGGAACCCACGCTGTGGACACTTAATCTCAGACTTTTAGCCTCTAGAACTGTGGGAAAATAAATACCAGTCTGAGGTATTCTGTTAAGGCAGCTCCGTTGACAAATACACTGGGGAATACATAACTGTGCTCACAGCTCTTCACTACAAAAGCTGCCTTTCATGTTGATTGCCAAGATGTCTTCAGATATAAAGACATTCAAATCTATCAATAAGTCACTGTTGTCTGCATTTAAGTTTTGCAAGGGAAAGGATAAAAGTAACCATCGACTTGTTTTTCATTTTTGCAGGTTACTTTGCTTATTTACTGCTGGATAATGAAATGATAAAAGTGTTCAAAGTACTTTTTAGTTGGTTATGAAGAGAAATCAATACTGCTTTGTGTTTAGAAAGGAAAGGCATGCAAGGATACTGAGGTATTAAACACAAGTGGATTGAATAGTTATTTGTGAGGGCTTGCTAACAATTGAATTACTATTTTAATGTCATAACATGGCAGCACTCAAGATTACCTTTCACATCTAATCATACCATTTACATGGAAGTGGAAAAATGCTTTTGAAGTGGCCAAATGCTATTTACTGAATGGATCATGATAACACTAGAAATTGCTTTGAAGGAAAAAATAATCAGATTCTCTGCCAGGCTCTGGGGAAAGGTTAATGTCCTTCATTGGGAAAAACAAAACAAAACAAAACAAAAACAAAATCCAAATGCGCAAATTTTTTCAAAGGACAGTTTATGAAAAAGAAATCGTAGGCTTAGGCTTTGAATCTCGGCTCCAATGTTGACTTTTAACACTTGAGTCATGTGTCATGGCTTTTGTTACTTACAAGATTAGGGTTCAAAATCACTACTATGTAAGAACATGAGACCACAGGATCTCTACAAGTTATTCTGTCATTAATACTTACAAAACCCTTTGGGATAGACACATTATCATCATCCCCATTTTACAGAGTGTTGAAGCAGAGAGTGTGTAATTTAGCTTCATCTGGGAAGTAGCAAACCGAGGGCTCAAGGATAACCCTATCTAACTCTAGGGAGGGAAAACATGATACTGTCACTAGGAGCTCCAACAGTATACCTTTAAGAAACTTCATGAGAGATGGTGTATGTCTATGGTGAAGCATACTTTGGTGTGAACCTTCTTCTATACCCCTTATTCATCACTCCCAGCCCTCTTTCCATTCCTCTCATCATATCATACTTGCACACACCAAACTACCAGATCTTTTTGGATGTCTTTTGCCATTGGTTTTCTTAGAATGTCTTCCTATTAATGTCACTTTTCCAGCAGACTTAGATAATATCTTATAGCCTCCAGAAATCCTTTCCCAACTCCCTCAAAGAACCTGCTCTTTCTCCTTCATCCCCAATAGTGTTCTGGTGAATCTCTAAATGGGTGTGTGTTGTGCTGCAATTATCTGTGTAGTTATCTCCTTTCCTGCTCAAATGTAAATAACTAGAAGGCTGCTCTATTTTTAACATGGCTGGTACCTGAGTACAAAAATCTTATTTTCATTTTAATGATTGTTTATCAACAAATATGTGAAACTAAAATATTCTAAGATTGCCGAGCCTTACTAATAATAGAGAAAATTGACTTAGCACTTGATACATGCCAGGCACTAAGTGAACACTTTGCTTATACTAGATCATGGGTGTCTCATATGACTATATGATATAGATAACACTAACCAATCCATTTCCTAGATAAGGACAAGAGGCATAGAAATGATATGCACCTTATCCAAGTTGAGACATCCTGTAAGTGGGGAATCTGATATTTAAATCCAAAATTCTGATTCTGAATCCCAAATTATTATTCATTAATCCTTATTGGCCCAGATAGGATAGAGCAAGGGAGAGTCCCTGGAATCCTATATGACTAACTTGTTCAGGATATCAAACAAAATCAGGAAGCCCCTGACCATGTAAAAAATAATCCCTCCTCTTTTCATCAAGTCAATGACACTATTTATAGCTCTACCTAGTAATAACCCCTAGTGTTTGACTATAACCAATACTAGCATCTCCCTTCTAGAGTCACCTTCATTGAGATGTTGATATTTATCTGATGCTTTAAAAACACATGCTTAATGATCACTCGTAGAATTGGTGAGGTGAGGCATTCGCCATGCAGATGATCCTCTCCATGGTAAGCAATGTTTTAATGACAGAGAATGCTGTACTTCTCTTGAAATGGCACCATTAGGAAGGATAGGTCCACCCTCTGAGACAGGTTATCACTTTTCTATTTGAGATTAAATGACAAGCACATTTGGACCTAGCACTTGATCTTCTACTCAATTTTCTGTGCTACTTCATGCCAGTCTGAAACAAGAGGAGATTAGGTCAACTGACTCTCCCTCAACACCACATCTGAACTACCATTTGGAGGCAACCCAAGGTTATTGTTATAAACACAGAGTTCATTTAGACTAAAGTAGAGTTTGACTAGATTCCTGCTGATTACTAGATGTGTGTGACTGGGAAACTCTCAGCTTTTACATTTTTAAAATGGGAATAACAGTAATGTCTACATCAGATGGATGATTGGCAGAATAAATAAATGCAAAGCACTTAATGTAACATCATTCACCACCATTTATTATCTCATTTAATTGACTTTCCAAATCCACAATGGATTAGGGCTCTAATGTTCCTCATTTTATAAATAGAGAGAATGATGGAAGAGGGAGTTACACTTTAGAAGAGCAGAAATAAAATTATTCTACCTTTGTTTTCTTTATCCTTGCTTCTTGGAATTTTGAGTACCCTGAAACTTTTTGACTTCACAGACTCGTGACTAGGTAGTCATAGAACATGGTCATAATGATGCTTGAAAAAAAAACCTGTGTCCAGAAACAAGCAAATCATGAATTTGTCGAAGTAATCTGTATATGTATACTTACTGGGTATTCATTAAAAACACCATGTGCCATACACTAACCCCTGGCTCTTTTTCTCTTCCTTTTTGGTATACTACATGCTTCCTGTCATTGCCTCTAACTCTATCACCAAAGGCTGAAGAGCAATGGACTGGAAACTGTAAATCTGTGAGTCAAATATAACTTTTCTGTTTATAAGTTAATTATCTCAGTTCTCTTGTTAAAATAACAGAAAATTAAGTCACACATCCTCTCTTTCCTTCAAGCAACAAGAGGTTATCTTTAGCCTCTTTTTAGAGACTGTCTTCCCTTCCAAATATTTCCCATTGCAAACCTACTACCCTTCAGTTCTTAGCTACCACTTAAGTTGATTATCCCTAGTGGCTTTTCATTTCCATGAGTACCATATACCAGAAGAGAGATTTTGAAACATTTTTTCATGTTCTTGTCTCCTTAACTTCACCTACCTGGACTTGGAGTTCTTTTTTGTCTCAGTGCCTGAGCACACAGCCAGTGGATATTATCTACCTTTTTGCAATTCATGCATTGGTTTGGGTTACAAGCTTTGTCCATTGTCTCAGGTTCCTTTGATGAGTCATCAGACCAGATGTAAAACATAACTTTCCTTCATCAAATATTTATTGATAACTGATAATGTATTAAGCCTTAAGGACTGTGAAGAAAGAACAGACTCTTCATCCTAAGGAATGCATATATAGTAAAAATAAAATCATTATAATCAGTAAACACCCAGGATAAATGGTATACAAACATTGTAGTTGAAATTTTGCATTCTAAGTTCTTGAGTGTGCTATGATTTTAAATACTCCTCAAACTCATTTGAGTGCTCTTATACCATGGTGTTTACTATAGACTTTTTTTTCTTTTTAAAATGTGGGTTGTTGGTAAAATACATCACTGTGATCTCACGAACTTGCTATAAACATGCTATGTATACCTCACTCCAGACACTAATAATCAGGAACTCTAAAGGTAGATCCTGGAGTTCTTTGAAGCTTACGTTTTCTGTTTCAGGTTTGCGGTATGCTAGTTTCTGTGTTTTTGTGTACTCATAAAAGTTAAGGCTGAGCTCAGCTAGGATCCAGCTGAAGAAATACTCACAGTTTATTCCTGGGTCCAACAATGACTAATACTATTTTCCATTCATAAGTATCCAGGGACAATTGAACTCTCATTAAAATGGTGTTAATATCAAACCCTTCCTAATTCTATCATGCCCTGATTGGTAAACTCTTAATATTCCAAAAGGAGCTTAAGTGGAATTTTTATCAGTAAAGGCTTTCTTGTTTCTTTAAGGTCTAACTTAAATGTAGCACTTGCAGTTCAACTGCTATAATTCACATTTCTTTCCTAGACTGTGACAACTTCAATTTTAAGACAGTGACTTATGCATTACCGTTGTCCTTCAAACTTGCGGAGTCTGATGCACAGCAAACTCTAAATGCTAGTTAAATAACAAAATTCATACACGAAAATTATTCTGATATCCTATCAAAATCCTGATATTTATGTTGAACAGGATTTCTGAGTGAACATTATTGATTATTCATTGTTTTGAATATACCCTTTGCTCGTGTTATATAAAATATATATATTTCTTATTAATATTTTTACTTTTTCTTGACACAGACCTTCGTTATTCATAATTGCTCCTAGTGTGTTTGTGAACCTCCCATAATCTGTACTCTTAGTCTTCACTGTCTAATGTCAATATATTTAATAGATCACTTTGTTGATTTTTTTCTCTCATAGCATCATTGATATTTTGGAAGATTTTACTTCTGTTTTAGTCTTGGGATTGATATTATACCATTTATTAATATTATTTTATTATTAACAGCAAAACAGATTCTCAAGCCTAAAGTAATAAACACTGCCAGCCTTCTCAACAACTTTTATTTATTTATTTATTTATTTATTCTTTTATTCACATGTGCATACATTGTTTGGGTCATTTCTCCCCTCTGCCTCCTTCCCCCTCTCTCTCTCCCTTCCCCCTCAGTTCTAGGCAGGTCCTGTTCTGCCTTTATCACTAGTTTTGTTGAAGAAAAGAGACAAGCTAAATAAAGAAGACAAAGCATTTTTGCTAGTTGAGTTGAGGATAGCTATACAGAAATATTCCTATATGCTAGAAATATTCCTAGCATTGTTTTCGTGTACACGTATTATGACCCACGTTGATTCATCTCAACAACTTTTAAATGTTTATTTTTTATTTGCAGTTTTAAATTGAAAAGTACGTGTAAAAATATTTTGTCAGTGATAACAAAAAGAAGAAGAAGAAAAGGAAGAAGGAAGGAGGAGAAAGGGAAATGGTGACGGGAAGAAAAGAAAGAGGAAGGAAAGAAGCTATGAAATTATGAAATGCAAGGAACTAACCTGGAGGCAACTTGAATCACCTTCACGAATCAGAATCCTTTTTCTCTTAGCAATATATCTTCTTAGAAATGTTAAATAACAATTTTGCTGGTAAGATATCTTTATTTTGTGTTTAAATGCTCCTGACCCTCTAACGTTGCAAAGTAGTAGGGCATCCACCCAGCTTTCACTTAAGGACTTTAAAACATGTAATTCAAGCAAAGTGGCAGCAAGCTGGGCCTTCCCTATTAAACTGGAACTCACAGGAGACTTCTCTGAATAAAAAGAAAGAGTGAATTTGCTAAAGGTGATTTTCCTAGAGGACAGCTTCACAGGATTACTAAGAAGTGTTGTATTATACAGTGGAAAGAAACACCAGTTTCAGAGTCAGGCAATTGGATTCAACACCCTCCTTCACTATTTACAAACAATGTGCTCTTTAGTGAGTTACTTAACCTTGCTCAATCTCAGCATCTTTGCTTTAACAGGGTAATACCTGCTTGAAACTTATTTTGAAGATTAGTATGATAAAGGATATAAAATAGTTGGAACACGACAGATGCTCACTATACATTCATCCTCATACTATTAAGAGAAAGCTATAGAAAGAAATGTGCCTTAAAGAAGGCTAGTCAGAGATCAATGGAGTATTTGCCATGTTAACATAAGGAAGTATTTATCCTAGGGAGCTGTGTAGAGGCCAAAGAACCACCTAATGCATAGGTTTAGAGAAGTATATGGAGAAGTTAAAATATTCTTCAGCTATAACTATTATTTTATGACCTTCATATATTGATGCTTTATAATGTGTCAAATATTTAGATTTGATTTTCACAAATATGATTATTTGGCTTTAAAAGTGTTTTTAAAATAACTTTTTGAAGCATATTAACTTAGACTAAATGGTTCAAAGTATAGAACATGATAAGAGCTCATATGTAGGATATGACTACACTCAAATAGTAGTTAATGACCCAGGCAAACATATGAGAAACCATCACTACAATGGAGATAATGACCATTTTATCCCCAAGAATATCCTTTTACCTCCTGACAGCCCTCCCACCTGCTTCTCCCTGCTCCAGTAGCAGGCACCTGGATGCTTGTATAGATGAAATCATATAGTGTGTACTATTTTTAACCTATTTAACTTAGCACAATGATTGAGATTGACTCCTGTGTATATCAATAGTTCCTTCTTCTCTCATTATATATGTATCTCAATTTATGTATTCACCTTATAATGAACATTTTAACTGTTTCCAGTTAGTGAATGTTACAGATAAAGCATCTATGATAGTCCATGTATAAGTTTTATGGATGTGTCCTTTTTTTCCCCTTGGGACTGAAAGAGGTTGTGAATAGAGTACAGTTAACATTTTAAGAAACTGAAAAGTATTTTCAAAAGTGGTTGTGCTGGGGGGGTAGGTAAAGGAGAATGATAGAGGGAAGTAATTCAACTATGAAATATTATAATAACTTTTGCAAATGTCACAATGTATCCCCAGTACCACAATAATAAAAAAATAAAATTCCTTCTAAAAAAAAAAAGAAAAAATATTGTGCCATTTTACAGTGCTACCAACAGCATATCAGCATTCTGGTCCCTCCATATTCCTAAAACACTTGCTGTGATCTATCTTTTTAGCTTAGTCATATTACTAGATATTCCACTATGGCTTTAACTTGTGATTCCATAAAGACTAATGATAGTGGGCATCTTTTTTATGGGTTGATTAGATATCCCTATAATCTCTGCTCAATTGTCATTTTTATTAGTTAGAATTCTTTATTTATCCTGCACTACACTTATTTTATCAGATGCATATGCCTTGCAAGTGCATTCTACCCATCTTTAGTTAGCACTTTCATTATCTTAAGAGTGTCCCTTGAAAAGCAGGAGTTCTAAATTTTTTTTTTTTTCATTTTTCTTTTATTATTCATATGTGCATACAAGGCTTGGTTTATTTATCCCCCTGCCCCCACCCCCTCCCTTACCACCCACTCCACCCCCTCCCGCTCCCCCCCTCAATACCCAGCAGAAACTATTTTGCCCTTATCTCTAATTTTGTTGTAGAGAGAGTATAAGCAATAATAGGAAGGAACAAGGGTTTTGCTGGTTGAGGTAAGGATAGCTATACAGGGCATTGACTCACATTGATTTCCTGTGCGTGGGTGTTACCTTCTAGGTTAATTCTTTTTAATCTAACCTTTTCTCTAGTTCCTGGTCCCCTTTTCCTATTGGCCTCAGTTGCTTTAAGGTATCTGCTTTAGTTTCTCTGCATTAAGGGCAACAAATGCTAGCTAGTTTTTTAGGCGTCTTACCTATCCTCACCCCTCCCTTGTGTGCTCTAGCTTTTATCATGTGCTCATTGTCCAATCCCCTTGTTGTGTTTGCCCTTGATCTAATGTCCACATATGAGGGAGAACATACGATTTTTGGTCTTTTGAGCCAGGCTAACCTCACTCAGAATGATGTTCTCCAATTCCATCCATTTACCAGCGAATGATAACATTTCGTTCTTCTTCATGGCTGCATAAAATTCCATTGTGTATAGATACCACATTTTCTTAATCCATTCGTCTGTGCTGGGGCATCTTGGCTGTTTCCATAACTTGGCTATTGTGAATAGTGCCGCAATAAACATGGATGTGCAGGTGCCTCTGGAGTAACAGTCTTTTGGGTATATCCCCAAGAGTGGTATTGCTGGATCAAATGGTAGATCGATGTCCAGCTTTTTAAGTAGCCTCCAAATTTTTTTCCAGAGTGGTTGTACTAGTCTACATTCCCACCAACAGTGTAAGAGGGTTCCTTTTTCCCCGCATCCTCGCCAACACCTGTTGTTGGTGGTGTTGCTGATGATGGCTATTCTAACAGGGGTGAGGTGGAATCTTAGTGTGGTTTTAATTTGCATTTCCTTTATTGCTAGAGATGGTGAGCATTTTTTCATGTGTTTTTTGGCCATTTGAATTTCTTCCTTTGAGAAAGTTCTGTTTAGTTCACTTGCCCATTTCTTTATTGGTTCATTAATTTTGGGAGAATTTAGTTTTTTGAGTTCCCTATATATTCTGGTTATCAGTCCTTTGTCTGATGTGTGGCTGGCAAATATTTTCTCCCACTCTGTGGATGGTCTCTTCAATTTAGAGAACATTTCTTTTGTTGAGCAGAAGCTTTTTAGTTTTCTGAAGTCCCATTTATCTAAGCTATATGCCTTGCAAGTGCATTCTACCCATCTTTAGTTAGCACTTTCATTATCTTAAGAGTGTCCCTTGAAAAGCAGGAGTTCTAAATTTTAATATTGTCTAATTTACCTTTTCTTTAAAAAATCCTTTTTCTAATCCAATTTCACAGGTTTTCATCTATGATTCTGGGATTTTTAAAAAAGGTATAAAGGTGGACAAATTGATCAAAAGGATAGAATAGAGGTCCAGTACACCCTCACATATTTGGCCACCTGGTCTAGGTAAAAGAGCAAAGCAAATCATTAGAGAAAGGTTTGTTTTCTCATCAAATATCATGGGAACTTTCATATATATGTATGCACGAGATTTGATTAATGTATCACAAATATACATCAATGTGCATAAATTAAGATGAAGTGGAACTTAGATTTGAAGAACATTTATTTTCATCTAGTTCAGATACTAGGAAATAATGTGACCTTGGCAATAATGGTGTTGTGTGTGTACATGTGTTCGTGAGAGTGCATGTGTGTATGTGTAAGCATAGACTGAATGTGTGAGAATGTGTGCATATGCTGACTGTTTTTGGTTTCAATATTATGATGATAGTATGCATAGAAAAAAGGGATACAGTTTCACCTCACTAATTTTATGTTCTAGAGTTATTTCTGTAAGGGTCATCTGTTCTTTGAAGGTTTCATACATCCTATTCATGTTAGCATCTAATCCTGATACATTCGGGGTCTTTTTTTTCTAAGTTTATTGATTAATTCCGTAGTCTAGTAGTTTTATACTTCACACATTTTCCCCATAATTAATTTTATTATATTTCCTCAAATTGGTAGTCTGGTGGTATCTGATAAAGGATAGGCACTTTAAATTTGTATGTGAGTACATGCATATATATGTGTATATAATTGACAGTTAGAAGCTATTGAAAAAAATAACTTGGGTAAGTTCCATGAGCTCTTTTGAATATGAATGGAAGTGACATGAAGAGAGAAAAATTAATAAGAAAATAGAAGCAGAAACTAATTTGAACAATTTTATCTCTTTGCAGGGATAATGATTTTCTCCCCAAACCAGATTCTTCTCTGATATTTCACATCTAAGTGAATGAGAATAGTTTATACCCACTCATTTGTCAAAACAAAACAAAAACATATGGAATCAGCATTTAGTGATGGATAAAATTTAAGATAAAGGCAAAAGTGAAGAATATGAGTTTTCCAGTCTCTTAAAACATGATTTAAGATTACTTTTTCACTGTGCCATGTCTGATAATTATAAAGATTTAGTGGGATATAAATATTTTTATTTATTTCTTAACTTTACTCTCATATTATTTTGACTAGGAGGAGGTCTTCTCTTACAGAATTAGAAAGTCAACTTGGAATAGAAGGAAATGAATAATCTTGAAATAATATCATCCAATTTTCCTAAAAAAGTAATCATCAAAGTATAAGGATACTTCAAAAAAATCTGAAACAACTTTATTAAGAAATACTTCATACATTGAATTAAATTTGATTAAAAAAGAACTGTCTTAGAGCTTGTTTGGGGGAATTGAGGAAAGCTAAGCGATACTGGATTGCATGTGTTTTGGATAAGAATATTTTTTTTACTTCCTCTTTCTTGTGAAATTTGTATATGAAGGAACTTTTGAGGCTCAATAACAAAAAGTCTTAATATTCAAAAGTTAACTTCATCACTGATATTTTATGGTTTAATTAAATACTCAGCATGTCTCTCACCTGTCCATCTATAGGTTCCGTGCATATTTCTCTTTGATTGTTAGCAAATTTGACTTCCTGATAGTCTAAGACAGATATGGAAGCTCAAGAAACTTATAACAAACTGAAAGATTAGGCTAAACAACTTGGACAGCAAACTTCTTTATAAATGCAGTGTTCTAATCTGCTTATTTTTAAGATGGACAATGAGCTGATAGAGATCATGAAAAACAGAAGAAACAAAGCAAAATTCCTTGCTCTGTCTACTTATTTTCCCTGCATTTTAAGATAAATTGATTATTTGACTGGTACCTTTGGCTTTCAATATTCACTTGCCTGGAAATGACCACCCTACATTCTTTTCAGAATATATGAGCTCAATATACTATTTTAAATCTAGTGATCACTTTAACAGAAATCTCTTTTGCTGTCTTCATTGAAGATAGCCAGCCTAAATTATTTGGTATCTGGTTTGGAGAGAGTAGTTAGAAGGCAGTTACTTTTTTTGTTGAGGATAATTAATAGCCAATCATTTGTTATCTGCTTTCCATTTGCATAGTATATGTGCTTCTTATACAACTATACAAGGTAAGCATTATGTCCTCACATTTTTTGTCTCTGTCTGTAGGTATTTTCCTTGAGTCACTAGTCTATAAAACCCTGAAGTTCTAGTATAGCACCATCTTATCCTTGGAGGCTTTGTGCGTAATAGATTCTCAAAAATTATTTTTAAAAATTTGTCAATAAATAATTAAGTGTTAATTATTAATATTATTTAATTAACTTATCCCTGAAGATATCTTTATGATTTGAGGCTATTCCCATGATTCTAATATCACTTGTTATTTGTACAACCAGATAGATGCACATATCCATCTTTGTGAGTTGGAAGATGAGATAGGGCTTTATTTTTTTTATTTTTATTTATTTATTTTTCTTTATTCATTTATTCATATGTGTATACATTGTTTGGGCCATAGCAATTGCTTCCCACTAGCAAAACGTAGAGAAGTTTTACAAACATAGTCAGGAATAGAGCAACTACAGTTAAGGCGAAGCTGTTCAGATATCCAATTCAGATATGTATATATATCTATAAGAAAGACAATTAAAAATGCTTAGAAAAATTAACCTATACAGCAATGTTAATACCTTAGTGACATATAAAAAGATGAATGCAGTACAAAAATTTTATCATCTGTATATTTACAAAGAAATGTGAATACATTGGGATGTAAATTTATGAAATGAAATGATAAAGTGAAATAAATTAAAATAGTAGTATAGCTTAACATTATTCATGCATGTGCATTCATACATGTTACAGTCTAATTTAATAAAAGTAAACATGCATTCTCTTTTTCATGTGTATGTATCTTCAAGCATTGGTCATTTTTCACTTGGAATTAAGACCCATCTTATTGCATGGAATTTTCTTAATATTTCAGATCATCTCTAATGAGCTTATAGCATTCACAGTTGGAGAAAATAGACTTAAGAACAAATAAATACTTTTTTATTTTTATTTTTTATTTTATTCATATGTGCATATAATGTGTGGGTTATTTTTCCCCCCTTCCCCCTGCCCCCTCTCTCCACCCCTCCCCCCCTCGCTACCTGGCAGAAACTATTTTGCCCTTATCTCTAATTTTGTTGAAGAGAGAGTATAAGCAATAATAGGAAGGATCAAGAGTTTTTGCTAGTTGAGATAAGGATAGCTATACAGGTAGTTGACTCTGTTTTCCTATACATGTGTGCTACCTTCTAAATTAATTCTTCTCAAACTAACCTTTTGTCTAGTTCCTGGCCCCTTTCTCCTACAGGCCTCTGTTGCTTTAAAATATCTGTTGCCTTGAGGGCAACAAATGCTATCTAGTTTTTTGGGTGTTTTACCTATCCTCATACCTCTCTTATGTGCTCTCGCTTTATTATGTGATCCAAGTCCAATCCCCTTGTTGTGTTTACCCTTGAGCAAATGTCCACATATGAGAGAGAACATATGATTTTTGGTCTTTTGGGCTGGGCTAACCTCACTTAGAATGTTCTCCAGTTCCATCCATTTACTTGTGAATGATAAGATTTCATTCTTCTTCATGGCTCCATAAAATTCCATTGTGTATAAATACCACATTTTCTTAATCTATTCATCAGTAGTGGGGCATCTTGGCTGTTTCCATATCTTGGCTATTGTGAATAGTGCTGCAATAAACATGGGTGTGCAAGTGCCTCTGGAGTAACCTGTGTCACATTCTTTTGTGTATATCCCCAAGAGTTGGATTGCTGGATCCTATAGTAGATCTATGTTTAATTTTTTAAGAAGCCTCCAAATTTTTTTGTACTAGTTTGCATTCCCACCAGCAGTGTAAAAGGGTTCCTTTTTCCCTGCATCCTCACCAACACCTATTGTTAGTGGTGTTGCTAATGATGGCTATTCTAACAGGGGCGAGGTGGAATCTTAGTGTGTCTTTAATTTGCATTTCCTTTATTGCTAGAGATGGTGAGCATTTTTTCATGTGTTTTTTGGCCATTTGAATTTCTTCCTTTGAGAAAGTTCTGTTTAGTTCACTTGCCCATTTCTTTATTGGTTCATTAATTTTGGGAGAATTTAGTTTTTTGAGTTCCCTATATATTCTGGTTATCAGTCCTTTGTCTGATGTGTGGCTGGCAAATATTTTCTCCCACTCTGTGGATGGTCTCTTCAATTTAGAGAACATTTCTTTTGTTGAGCAGAAGCTTTTTAGTTTTCTGAAGTCCCATTTATCTAAGCTATCTCTTAGTTGCTGAGCTGTTGGGGTTCCATTGAGTAAGTTCTTGCCTATACCTATTAGTTCCAAAGTATTTCCTACTCTTTCCTGCATCAACTTCAGAGTTTGGGGTCTGATATTAAGATCCTTGATCCATTTTGAGTTAATATTGGTACAGAGTGATAAACATGGATCTAGTTTCAGGATTTTGCAGACTGCTAACCAGTTTTCCCAGCAGTTTTTGTTGAAGAGGCTGCATTTTCTCCATTGTATATTTTTAGCACCTTTGTCAAAGATAAGTTGATTATAGTTGTGTGGCTTCATATCCAGGTCCTCTGTTCTGTTCCACTGGTCTTCATGTCTGTTTTTGTGCCAAGACCATGCTGTTTTTATTGCTATTGCTTTGTAATATAGTTTGAAGTCAGGTATTGTGATACCTCTAGCATTGTTCTTTTGACTGAGTATTGCCTTGGCTATTTGTGACCTCTTGTGTTTCCAAATAAATTTAACAGTAGATTTTTCAATCTCTTTGACAACTTTTGTCATTGGGATTTTGATGGGAATTGCATTAAACATGCAGATTGCTTTTGGGAGTGTAGACATTTTTACTATGTTGATTCTACTAATCCATAAGCATAGGAGAGCTCTCTACTTTTTATAGTCTTCCTCAGTGTCTTTCTTCAGAAGTTTATAGTTTTCCTTGTAGAGGTCATAGACATCTTTTGTTAAGCTTACACCTAGATATTTGATTTTTTTTGAGACTATTGTAAATGGAATTGTTTTCATATATTCTTTCTCAGTTTGTTCATTATTAGTGTATAGAAATGCTAATGATTTTTCTATGTTGATTTTATATCCTGCTACCTTGCTTTAGCTGTTGATGGTGTCTAGGAGCTTTTCAGTAGAGTTTTTTTGGTCTTTAAGGTATAGGATCATATCATCTGTAAATAGGGATATCAAATAAATACTTTTAATAAACAAACAAGGGACTGTTATCTGTGCGTATGTGTTTTTTTCCATATCACAAAGCATGCTTACTGGTAGTGAGTAGTACATTGCACTAGAGAATTTTGTTGTTTTACAAAAGAATGGGACATTGACCACCACAGCACCTGTATGGCTAAGTAGACTCAGTTATCAGAGAAAATAATAACTCCTTTAAACTTTTTGAACTCATGTTCTTTGCTTTTTTCATTTGCATCATTAACCTCTACATTGTATTTATATCTGGCAACAAGTGGTTCTGGAAAAATTAACTATCTTATTTCCCAAACCACTAGAACAACAACAAAAAAAACTGAAAGCCTGGATCCAAATGATACACATATTTTCACATTTATCTCTAGTTAGTGAAGGATTTTATATTAGCAACTAATCCAAATGACTTAATCTCAAAGAATTGTATTTCATGGGGTATTCTTATTGGATTATGTTTCTCAAATATTGTCATGAAAAAAATCTCCCATGTTATATACGTAAGAAGATGTCAGATCATGATACCAATAATTTACATTAAGTAGCCATGTGTACAACTTCTGAATCTTCACTTTTAACAACATTCCAAGGATTCTGAGTTCAGTGAAATTCATAGGTAATGACTACCCTCTCTTTTCAATATTTATCTTGAAAATACAGGTTTTATGGAAAAAATGTAATTCAAGCTTATTCCAACAATAAGATTAATTGATTCATTAAATTAGTGGAAACATATAAATCTTGTATTTCAGAATTGTTAGGTTTGATCTTTATTCTAAAATACTATCTTCAATACAAAAAAGGGATGTCATGTTTCCAAAAACAACTTTATTTGTAAAGCAAACCTGAAAGAGAAATCATTTAAGTAAAGTGAATTAGATACCCTTTGCAGATATTTAGATTTGCAATGCATAGAACTAGATTTTTTTAAAAAAGAATCTTCTCTATAGCCTTTTACCAATTAAGAAATCTAAAGTACTTTAAGTTGTCTAAATCGACCACTGATTGAAGCACTATTCTTTTTTTTTCATTTTTGAGTATCTATGAGTGCCAATCATTTTGGGAGCTGGAAAGAAGGATGGGACCCAGGTGACCCTTTTGTGGTGACAAAGAAAAATTCTTTGGCTTGTATGGACTATGTAGCTACATGGTCATGAATCATGTCCATTGTTTCTTCCTAACATGTAAATTGTAGATATTAACTTTATTTTTTAAAAGTAGTTTGTTCAACACACATATGCCAAAGTGGTTTTTGAGGAAGAAAAATATTTAAATGAAGAAAAAATTTTTTTTTAAAATGAGCCTAGAGAAATTGGACATTCATAGGCAAAGAAAACCTAAACTCCCATTGTACAAAAATTGACTCAAACTGGATCACAGAGTTAAATGTAAAGTTGTAAATGAACAATTGTAACTGTATTAGAATGCAGAAATCTCAATGAAAAACATTTCATTATCTAAGTACAGACAAAATTTCTAGAATTGATGCAAAAGCACCATCAATGACAGGAAAAAGGATAAACTATATGTCAATCAGCATTAAAAAGTTTACTCTACAAGAGACCCTGTTAAGAAGTATGAAAAGACAAGACACAGATAAGCCACAAACTACATATACAAGAAAGGATTACTTCTACATTATGTACATATGTATGTGTATGTGTATATATATATATATATATATATATATATGCAGTATATATATATATATGCAATATATATAGTGTATTGTACATATAAACAAAGAATGAAATGGTTTTAGAATCAGAATGCCATACTCAGCCAAATTACACATTTTAAGTCAAGCATCACAACAGAGTTTATATCCTAGTTATAATTTTTGTAAACATACTTTCAATGAATACTCCTAGAAGAAAGATGAATAAATCTTTAAAAGAATGAATGGCTTTTGGAAGTATGATAAAAAGACAGCCCAGATTTAAACCAGTCCTTGGAATAAATCAAGTCATATTAGAAAGTATTTACTAAATAGTTACAATTAACAAAACAAATTATTTTATAATATGTATATATACATCTACATGCACATATATAAGAAAACAAATGATATTTTTGATAATCTAATGTACAGCTTGGAAATGTACTTCTTCAAGAAAGAAGAACACAAGAAGAGAAGTTTGCTGAGAGTCTATAGAATTTCTTCCCTGCGAAGACTAGACACCTTCAGGGAAGCTCAAGTCGATGAATGAATCCAACATAACTGATGAAACCTGGGCAGTTCTACCCAACCTGGAGCCCATTTAGTGGGCAATATTTGCTTTGGATGTTCCACTTGGGTTTCCCAGAACTTTTCAAATTGGTGTTGCATTTTGAGGTTCTCCCTGTCCAATCTTGTTTCTACTTCATTCTCTTTGCCTAAGAAAGGATCTGCCCAATTCTTTTTTTTTTTTTATCTTTTGAAAGCAACTTTGCATTTCACCCTCCATCTTAGCATCTACTTCCAGAAGATACAATTAACAGAGTGCCTCTGAACTTTTACTCATCTGTGGTCAGTTATTAATTTAGATTATTTTTTTCCATGACAATATTATTTAATGTCTAATAGAACTCTGATTCATGAAAATATTTCAGATATTTTTGGGTTTTATCTTATATCACAGTCAGTCTTTCTTTCTAAAGTTCTCTACATCTGCTCTACTACCCCTTCCCAAAAGTTGGCTGACACCTAGCAAAGCTTCAACAGTCTCTATTGGATTTTTATCTTGTGCTCAATTATTGTTTACTTTTAAATTGTTTAACCAATATTGAAATTTCTTTGTAATATTCCCTAGGAGGAGTTATTATTGAGGACATTAACTAGAACCCCTCTAGTAGTTCTCCTGATCTCAAGATATGGGAAAACATGGAGGAGAACTGAGAATTGTCAGAAGGAGATGATCTTTTAAATGAGGTATATTTAGGGACATTCACTGGCATGAACAAGAACAAAATAGATTTGCCTAAGCTTATACAATCATACCTTTTTCTCTTGAATATTAGACATCTTGTGATTGATTTTATACCAAGGTTAACACACAAGAACCTAAAGGTTGTATTTCATTTAAAATCTTCTCATATTTATATGTAATGGTACATTAATTTAGATTCTTAAAGTATCCACACATCTTAACTCCCCAATTATATGTGTGCATTTATATATGTACTTACATACCTGTACATGTTTATATTTTGGATGAATATAAATACACTTACTTCTTTTTATTTCCTTTATATTGATGGATTTATTTCCATTTATTTATAGTGTAAAATCATGGTGTGCCTCACATAGGCAGCATTCTGAGGTAATATAGCAATATCCTTATCATGTACTCATTTAAAAGAAAGAATCAATGTTATCGTTTTAAAATGAATGCATTTCAGTAAGGCACCTTTGATACATATCTTAAAGAAAAAATGACATTCTCCTTAACTAAATAAACAATTGCTGCCTCAAAGACAATCAGGAAGAGAAAATTTAGTTTCTTTGTTAAAAATTAGCTTTGTTTCTAGCACAGATTTCTCCTTCTTTTGTTAAATATGTGTGGGTTAACCCCTCCATCTTTTGTCCTTCCCTTCTGTTTAGAATTCTCCCTAGAAAAATTCTGAACATTTTGTGCTCTTGTCAGTAGTACATTTAGTACTTTGAACTATTGGAAACTTTATTTTTTGTTTCATTTCAAGACTTCTATTAATTGAATCAGATCTTGAATTTCTCTTTGAATGAAGACTTTGCTGAGAGTTCTGCATCGTCTTTGATAAGAAAAGAGACTGCTGATTTTCAGCTTTTATTATAACCAATTTTTTCTGTCAAAATGTCCTTTAATAAGACTGTTTTTAATCTCTTTAAATTAATGAATCTCGTTAAATAGCTCTTAGGAAATCACTTTGATAATGGTTGACAGATTTTTTTTTGCCCCAGATGGATAGTTTAAGATAGATTCTTTTTTCAAAAAAAGGGGGAAAAAAGTCATTCCCAAACTACATTATTTTGTGTCTCCCTGATGAATACTTCCCAGGGTTGATTTTCTGGTCTGTGACCAAAGAGCGATTTAGTCCTAGAGAAAAAATGACTTAGGTACACATCAAGGAACAAGGCCTCAGGGACAGAGAGGTTTAAAAAATTCTGATATTTTGGATTTGTAACACTCCTTTGTCAAATTTGTTTCTAGACTTGTACTTTTTATTACTGTGTTTTGTACAGAGACCAGTTGTTTTTTGTAGAACTGCATTGTAAGTCAAAGATGATCTTCAGAATGCACTGCTAGAATGTCTTTGATTCTGATCATGACTTCATTGAATGCTAAAGATATTACATATTTCAGATCACTTATTTTTGAAGTCTTTACACATTTTAATCCATTTGGAATATGTTTTGTTACAAGACTAAGAACATAATAAATTATGTTATCATTACAACTCAGGATTACCAGTGGAGGTAGGAAAGTAGATTAAGGATTTGAATTATATGACATTTTATATTTAAACAACAACAACTTTTACCATAATGTTTAGATTTTAAATTGGATAGCCTTCAATTACTCTTAAATTTCTCCTCTATTTGCCTCCATTCCTACAAAAATGTGTGTGTATTTCCCACAGAATGAACACAGCAAATGAAAACACTGCTTTAAAAAGAATTACCAAATGGTCAGACATAGCTGTCTTCAGGCACACTGGCCCTTCTAAAGCCCTACTAAAGACAAGAAATACTATATCCCTACTAAAGTTAGGAAATATCACAAGTGGAAGAGATGGGCAGAAGTATTAGAAAAAATTAGACATGAAATCAGGAAAAGAAAGATAGTTAACAGTAGCTAAAGTAGGATAAAAACAATATTTGCATTATAGTAAGAATGTTGGATATTTAAATTTAGTGTTAGATGCCTTTGTGGTTTCCTAAAGTCATAGAAAACATTGAATCTTATTTGTTTGAATGGAATAACAGAATCAGGAGAATCAGAAAATGATTAAGGTATAAATATTTCTATAGGCCAAAGCAGGAAGAGTGTGTATGGAGGGAAAGGAAAGAGAAGAGGGAGAAAAGAGGAGAATGGAGGGGAAGAGAGAGAGACAGAAAGAGAGACACACACAGAGAGAGACAGAGAGATATCATTCTAGCTCCTGCTGAGTACAGAAAATCAGATATAGTAAGTAGGCACATATCTGCTATTTTCTGGGGTTTGTAAGAGGTTATATAGAGATAAATGTATTAATTACTCCCTACACCTCACACCATAGAATGTACAGAGATTCCCTACCAGGAAACTAGCTGTAAAGCCATCACAGAAGAAACAAAAAGGTGTATCCTTATCACCCTAGCATTATTTTCCATCCTGGGATTCTAGGTTTTCAGCTCTACAACTGTTGAAAATATAAATTGCATCATTTTAGAGACAAATGGAAAAAATAACACATTGTAAGAAAGATCTTCTGCTTGTTTATAGCTTTACCACTGTCAAATTCCTTGCTCAACCTGGGATGTTGATCAGGTTGCTCTGTTTCATGTTTGACATCACTGATATGGAAGAAGTGATCCCCTTGCCTGAGTCTGGGAACAGTCCCCACAACTCCTTTGAGGACAGATCTGATACAAAGTGGGGTGGCTGAGAGGGTAAATTGTTCTTAAGAGATGGTGATCTTTTTAAAGTGAATTGTCAGAATCAAACAAGGAAAGAGCATGTACATTTGAATAGAATTACTGCAAAAGAGCAGCTGTATATTGTTTTCAACCATAGTCTTCTGTATAAGAGGTTGTATTTAAATGTTTCAATTGAAGGGCTGTGGCTAAGTCCACTTTATTCAGGAGAAAGCACTCACCAGGTGACTAGATCTTGAGCAAGAAGATCTTTCTATTACCAAAATGAATCTTAATCCATTAATTCTGTATCTTATAGGGAGAAATAGAATAATTAACTGAAGCTTCAGTTTTTGGGTTTTTTAAATTCATACAACTTTCAAATTACATACACTTTTCCAAAAGATATTGAAGAACAAAATTGCTGCATCTTAATGTACTAATTTTATTTGTGGAAAAGAAAAATAAAAAACAAATTTTTATCTTCCCTTGGAGTTTTCATAGTATACATTTTCGTGCATTTTTTTTCTTCGTCCTCAGGTGATAGGTTATCAGGAGGCTGTTAAAATTCCAGGACTTTTAAATATATTCGTGAGACTTGTAATATCAAAACTTGAAAGTTAAGGGGAAGCTGCAAGTGGAAAGAATGCACGTTGTGTGGAACATGGAGATTTGTGCCTTGAAATCTGTCACGTCAATCAATGGACTGATCATCCTCAGACATGGGCTCCAACTGTGTTGGCTTCACTTGGAACACAGAGGTGCACTTAGTGTCACAGGGACAACCCAACAAAGCAAAGCTGAACAACTCCTTAGACCAAGAAAATGAACAAAATTAATAGACAAAAACATACATTTGCAATTGCTTATATATTTCCAAATCCTTTAGTTATGAAAGTTAAAAAATTACCATCTGAATTACTTTTTAATTCTCTCTACATATTGATTACTTCCATCACAACATTTTTTCAAAGATCAGTGAATTAAATCTTAATCTTTACATCAAAGATCAGCGAATCTGTTACCTACCTACTCTTGTATAGCCTGGAAAATAAGAACTTTTTTACCATTTTAAATGTTTAAACTTCAAATATATAAATGCCTACTTAGTGTCCTCCATCTTTCTCTTTGATCCTTTAAAGATAAACCATCCAATCTCCATTCTCGATCATGATCTCTCTCTTTTAAATGAGTATATATAGATTAGGATGTAACCGAGGACATTGCATCCTGAAATTATGTTCCAGTGTTCTTCTTTTGTTGTCCTTAAATTGGTTTTTATACTACTACTTTAGTTGGGAATGAAAACATTGAAATGGAAAGGACACATAATGAAGTGAATACATTATTTGAATATGTATGAGTTAACATGGAGTCACAGACACACAGAACTTTAAAGTTAGAAAACTTCTACTGCTCTGCCCCAGGGTCTGGTAATTCATAAACTCTCCCCATTGGTCCTATCCCTTCTTCTAGATTGCATGAGAAAGTATAGCTTCTGGACAAAGAACAAGACTATAATAAAGGGAACACCTCATGCCCCCAAATGCTTGCAATTAGTAATCAGTTAATATGACTTGCAATTAATAGTCAGTTAATATGAAAACCAGACCAAAGTTATTCCCATCCTGTCACAGCTATATGCAGCCTATCAACTAACTGATAAAGAAAAGATCTGAAGGCAAGCTCCCTCCGCCTAAGATCAGGTTCACTCATGTGCTAATCTGGTATGCTGTAACCTTGAGGTAATGTGATAAGTTGTAACCTTGTGCTAGTATGATATGTTGTAACCTTCTAGAGAGGATAACTGTCACGTTTGCTTACGTTCTTCCTGACTGCTTGCTTCCGCATTCTGAGGCATTAAAAACCCCACAGCCTTGAGCTGCGTGGCCGGTGCCATTTTGAAGGGATCCGGTGCTGGTCCGCTAGCCTAATAAATCTTCCTTTCCCCCAACCACCTAGGTTTGAGTCTTGTTCTCCCTGGTCCGTCATTCTTCTAGCAACATAACCTGTTCATCATTCCATGCATTCATGTACAATGACAGAGGAAAATACACAGGGATGACCCTAACATTTATGGTAGATGGCTCCAGTGTTTGTATTGAGGGTAGTTTTTATCTTCTTTGTACATTTCATTTTTTAAGTATATTTTGATGAGATTATATTGGAAAAAAGCTGTTACCAAGTGAACAGTTTTCAAACACATTGTTTTAAATTAGAGTTTCCAAGAAGTTAGCACATTGTATAAATTAGGTAAATATAAAGAAAACATATCTAGTATATGAACAGAGATCACAGAATATGCTTGTCATTAACCTATGCACAGACCACGGCATGGTATAATTCTTTGTGATTTATTTTTATTTTATTTTATTCATTGATTTAGCTTTATTTTTTATAGTACTAGAGATTGAACCCGGGTCTTGTGTATGCTAGGTAAGTGCTGTGCCATTTAAGCCACACCCTGAGCCCTGTGTAATTAATTCCAAACTCAAAAACACATCCCCATTCAAGTCTGCCTCTACAGTTTCAGTTTTTTTTAACACATAGGCTTAGATTTCCCTTAATTACATGGATTTGGTATATAGAGACCAACCTACTGATCAAGTTTTTTTTTTTTAATTAAAGATATCAGATCTCTTCATGTTGATCAAGAGTTAAAAAATGAAGGAGACAGTATATGCACAGAAGACAGAGGAGGAGTGGGGAGTAAGACTGATAGTGAATTTGGGCTCTGATACTCTGATAGAGTGATTGACTGGTAGAGTGTGAATTTGGGCTCTGATACTCTGACTTTGTGGCACTTATCAGGCTGTTTAAGATCTCAGAGAATCAATTTCTGCATGTATGAAATGACAATGATGATACCATACATCTCAAGTACCCTCATGAGAATGAAATTCACAAGTGTTAATTTAGGAGGACTGTTGTGAAGATCCAAAGACAAGTTCTCTGTGTATTAAGTGTGTGGTGTACATAGTTATTTCTCTATCTTATAGAGCAGGATACAGATATAGCTATCAAAGCAGAGAGAAAGGGAGCTGGGAGAGTAACCAAGGCATTCTCTCTCCGAAGTACTTCAGCAGGCTGCACAGCTAAGTGGTTAATGAAACAACTTCCAAAGTTGAATCCTAGCTAATTCATAAGTTTAATTACCTCAAGTATAAAATGAGCACATCATATACATTCTTTGGTCATTGTAAGAATCAAATAAAATTATACTTGAAATTTAGCTAAGATATTAAGAATTTTGCATCTGACTCCAGCAAGCAAACACTAAGAATGTAACATATGGTGAGCTTTATTATAGACTCTGTCATGATTATCATTGTAATTCCACTCATACTTATCATAAGGTTTAGAGCCTAGTAAATGTTCAATAAATGCTAGATATTTTTATTATTACTTATTGTTACAGAGTGTATATCAGAGTATTTGTGTATTGAGTCCCCTCTCCTACATCTGTGTAGGAAAAGATACAATTTTTAAAAGCAAAAGGAATTTGTTGACCTTCAACAGGTTCTCATTATCAAGGCTGACTTAATCAGGAATGACTGTCTTAGTGATGGAAATAGACAGTATCATTCACAAGTACTGCTTGAATTTGTGTAGTCCAAGAAATTTGAAACAAGTTTGCTGGTTTTAAGAGTAGAACAGAAGATTCAACAGAAAATGGAAACTGGACAGTGCTGTATATGACTTAACCAAAATAGATACTTTCAATGCCTTTGGAGGATAGGGAGAGAACTGGGAATGTTTAAAGTGTGTATATGTGGGTGTGTATCTGTGTGTGTGTGTGTATGTACACGTCTTATTGAGGGAAGAATTAGGCTATATCTTGTGCTTCTTTTCCCTTGTTTTATTCAGTTGAATCCTTACATCACTTTTGCAGAATTGATAAAAGCACCTTTGCTTATAAAATAGAGACAGTACTTATCAGCAAAGATAAATGTTTTGTGTATGATATCTAGTTTTGCCCTGGCCAGTGTTCTTCCCTCCTCAGCCTCCTGAGCAGCTGGGATTATAGACATGTCACCAAAAGCTTAAAATTATTTTTAATCTGTCACTTAGAGAACATTTGGTTCTATATCCTCCAGGTTATTTTCAGGAGATCACCCTCCCTCACTTGACTACTGATATTCTCCTTTCCCTCATCTGTAAAATTGAAGCAACAGTGGTAGCATTTCTTCAGTTCTTTACAGATTTAAGATCCTATCATTTTTATACCTCAAGTAATATTTCTTTCATTTTTAGTTCGCTTAATGGAAAAATAAAAAGTATCCACACAGACAGATAGGCAAATTTCTGTAAACAGTTAAATGCCTCCTGCATAGGAGTCACATTAAGCCAGGGAAAACTCTCTATGAGGTGACATGATACCTACCCATTCTTCATTTCCTGGACAGACCATGCTTGTGTCTGACAAATATGTGGCTATATTATTTGCCTGTGGGCACATTTAAGATGATTAGACCAAGTTATAAGGAGGAAGAAACTGGCTTAGGGACGTTGTAATATTCGTGGGCATTAAAGCAAATTTGGTGAATATAAAATGGTTGACTGACTTGGGAAACTTAAGAAGTGAACAGATTGATATTCAGGCAGAAGCAGTGGTTAATCAGTCACCTCCACTTTAGATGTTACTCCTTCTACTACTCAGTATTTTCCTCCTGCCTCCTAACTGTTGCGCTGACAGAATGATTAGAAAGTTACATAATTGCATTACGATAACAAGGCAGTTCAGGGAGAGGCTGATATCCTGGCAGTATTTTTAGAATAATTTGAAGAAACTGCCATTGCCATCTAGTTGAGAACTGTCTTCATTTGTCAGGAGGGGCAGAGAGAAGTGAGTCTATCTTGTCTTTTTCAGATTAATGTGGACTTGAAAGATGAATGAAAAAAAAACCTAATATGAACACCAAATGTTTGGAAAATAAGGACGTCACTAACACCTTTTTAAATGACTTGCAAGCTTGTTTTGGTTGATATTGTTTTAGGTCAAGCATGGGGTTTGAAATATTTCACACTTAGCCTTCATTTTTTTCTGCTCCAAATTTCCCCTCAATCCCTACTTTCCTCATTTTTCTTTTTCATCTTTCCATTACACACACATCACAGACGCAGAAAATAGTCATTTTGAAACACAATCACACACATACACAAAACACCAGTACACATGCACACAAGACACACTACCTAAAGTACAGAAGGATTTATTTTCTCAAAACAAACTCAAAATAGCCTCGTAATACAACTTTCTAAACTTCTTACTTTTCCATTTCTCTGATCTTTAATTTCATAACTATAAAATTAGGATGAAAATACCATCATACTCAAATGATTATAAGATTTTGAAAGAGTTAAAATCTTCAGATGAAAGTGAAAACTTCACATTATGTTCTTTTCTTTTTTGATATTTTAAATTAACAGTTTCATTTTCCATATTTTATGAGTATATTAATATAATTTAATTTATACAGATAATGTTTAATGATCAAATCACAGTGATTTCTCTCTCAAACATTTAAAAAAATTGGCTAATATATAGTAATTCCACATACTTGAGAGGTACAGTGTACACATATGTACTGATCAGTGTAAACATAGGCACTGATACAATATTCACTAATCAAAGAGGGTAATTAATGTTACCATGTCCTCATCATTACTTTATGCTTGGAACCTTCAAGCTCCTATCTTCTAGTTTTCATAAAATATATAATAGGTTATTATGAACTATCATCTCCCACTGTGTTACAGAATAGTGATTACTGGTAATTGGGAAGCGTGGAAACAGGGTAGAAGGAAGTTGAAGAACAGGACTTAAAACAAACTCAACTTTCAAACAAAACCAGAACCTTACTATTGTGAAATGGATTTGTTCCACGGAATAGATCCTAATATCCAGGGTTCAGTGAGTATCCAGACCACCTCCTGAAGAACCACAGTTCTACCCAGGTCACGCATATGCATATGTCTTATCCTCTGCCCACACAGCATGTGACATCTTTGACAGCAGGATCTTCTGATTTGATATTGTATATAAGCACACCCAACCCAAGATCTATATAGTTTTAATGCTCATTTTTTAAAACATGAAGAATGAATGGGAGAGAAGAGACATGACAGGATATAATGAGAAACAAGGCAAAAAGTAATAAACGAAGGTGAAAGAAAAAATGGGGCAAAAGCCTGTCTCCTTTGATTCTTCCCAGATCAAGTATATGCTGTGGCTGACATCATGGTTATTTGCCCCTCTGTCAGGTATAATATATGCATTTTCCTGCATCAACAAAAGGTAATGAATGGGGCCTGCTGCATGTTTCATTTTTTATTTCTTTTCTACTAGACTAAGTATCCCATTAGTTCTATTTTTTACTTGAAACTTTGGCTCCCAAATCACACAGCTGTTTCACACCAACCCCCAGTGATTTCATTCACACATACTCAATATCTCGCTTGCTGGGGTCATGTACCTGCTATGAAGCTCTTTTGGCAATTGGGGAGTAGAGGCAGTTTCCAAGTGGATCTGTTTCCAGGCCAAATTTTCAGAGAAGTACATATATTCCTGACAAAGTACTATCTTTAAACACATACACACATCTGTATGTGTGTGTGTGTGTGTGTGTGTGTGTGTATACGTATTTTAAATCTTCACTTCCAAGAATAAACCCAAGCAGAACCCAAGAATGGAAGGAGATTCAAATTGTTATGAAACACAAATATAAATTCATTTGTCAAAGTAAAGACAGCAAGTTTAATGCTAGTAGGTTCTAATCCTAGCCAATAATTTATCTTCAGTATTTATAAAATGCAAGCTCATTTGTTTGACATTGCATCACCTTTGTATTTTGGTGTCTTACATGGTAGTTGTTACATAGCAGGTGCTGAATAATGGCTGAATGAATGACAACATGTATAAGTGAAAATTTCCCTTTTCTACTATAAATGGTTTTGTGAAGATGAACAAAAATGTTACTGTGATTCTATTTGAAAACTCAAAAAGAATTTCAAAAGGGGAAGATATAAAACTAACACAAAGCCAGGTTATTATTTATTACAACCTATATCTCTAGCTTTGAAAAATAATAATGTAAATAACAGATCATTTACCTGCCTTATATTTTAGGAAATCTGAAAGGGCATTAGATGATCCTAATTTCAACTTTTTTCTTTCCCAGATGAGATAACTTAGCTCCAGCAATTGGAATTGATTACTAACAGAATTGTCTAGTTTGAGTTAATGAGCATTTTTGTAAAACTCTTCATTTTTTTCCTTGCAGGAACAGGATCATTCCTTACATGGATGAGTTTTCTTAAGTCACAAAATCAAAGTAGAATTCCAAATATCTTCCTCCCCTTGGGATAAGAAGAAGCTCCCTGAAGTTTGAGCTGCTAGCATCACAAAGTCCCCTTCAGTTAACTTGTTGGGGTCTTCCTTCCATAAAAGTAGGTCTGGTGACTTTGCATTGCATAATCTGTGATTAAATCTCACTCATCCCTCCAGAAAAGAAGACCAGGAAGGAAATATTTTTGAAGAGAATGAGCATTAAAAGAGAGATAGGAACTGGTGTGAGAAATGCTAGAGATAGTTGAATTCAGGTTTTATAAAGAACTCACTGTCTCTTGGAGCAGATAGATGAATAGCACAATGACAACTATGGTACTATGTAACAAGTGGCTTGCCAAAAGCCCATAAGTAATGGTGAGATGGCATAATAGAAGAAATTCTTCTCCTCCTGTTAGTGGATGTTTGAGTGTTAGAAGGAGGTAGTTAAGAAATGAATGATGCAAAAATATTCATCTAGCAAACAAGATGGCAGAGTGAAGGCCCAAAGGCATAAAAGAAAATACCCATGTCATATCTAATAGCATCTTCTGTTAGAGCCCAGGTTTCTTACACAATGTATACTTTTCCATGGTGACAGGGCTGTGAGATTTTACAGCTTCCTTAAAATTGGGTTTCCAACATACAAGTTAGAGGACAAAGAGATAAGTAAGATCAACCCTAACTAAGAAACTCATCCCAATACCTCTAATGTTCATGTGTGCCCCTTCTGAGACCACTCTATTTGAGTAAGAAATAAAACAAAATATAATATAAGCTTGCTAAAAGTCTAATAGTTTTGTTATTTCTGGGTGCTAACATATACCTTTATACTTTTCAGTCTCTAATCTTCTGCGTGTTGTGGTCCATGATGGCATTTCCCACAGAAATATGCAAACACTTTTCATAAGCCAAAACACATAAAATCTAATGAGAAAAGGGCTTCGGCAGACACAATTAAGCATGTGAGTAGGTCTTATTATTTTTGTTGATGGACTTAGTCTGATTTGTTTTGATACCTATATTTGATTCTAATCCTCTTCTTTTATCACTTAATGCAAGTTGACTGGCATGTCAACTATATTCCAAGCCTACACATTGATTAGGAAAATTTATAGACTTCTGTCATTCAGATGCTTCAACAAGAGTAGGACAAAATAACCAAAAATTATTATACAGAAACTTAATAAGGTAAGGCAGGATGATGCCTAAGAAATGTATATGGTGCTTAGTGAGTAAATGAGGGGTAGAATATGGGGTTACAAGTGTACCTCCATAAGCAATGATTTGAGGGTCAGAAGTAACTTGTATACTTAGGGAATCATGTAGATGAAGTGTAAGGAAGAATAAGGTGCAAATTGGGAGCACTGTGCTGGAGAAATAACTGGAAAAATGTCATTATATGTTGAGAAAATTAGTTTAATTTAATAATCACATGAAGAACACATGGTATAAAAATGCTAAAAAATTTAATAGCTTATATTCTTTCTGGATGACAGCATATATACCTATAAATTTTCTCCATTTTACCTTTCAGATATTTTATAAATTTTCCTAAAAGGACTTTTGCTAAACTTTTAGAACAGAAAACATAAGCATTAGACAGACGATAGGTACAGTGTTATCAGTGTCTTCTGAAGGCCATTGTATGAGGCAGGTGAGAGAAAAGCAGAACAGAAGGGAGGAACTAGTTAGATACTCTCTCTGTCATGTGTGTCAGTAGTTAGAATAAAGTCTTGGGTCTCTTCAACTAAACAAATTGTTCTTTGTACAAAATAATAGATTGTTTAGTAGGAGAAATGTATAAATAAGCTTTCCCTCATCAAAATGACCACTGGCCGAGAGGTTTATTCCCCAAATCAGAACAGCGAACTAACTCATATAATTCAGCAAATCCACATAGGATCCATATCTAAATGACAAGCCTCTGATTCTGAAATTTAAGTGCAGTTATTATGCAAAAATGACCTTTATGCTTACAAATATGGTAATTTTATATAAATGACACTCTTATCCAGATTTAGTTGTAAGTAAATATTTTCAAATGTAAACACAAGCCCCAAATCAAACCAAGATATTCTTTATATATTATGTAGCTCTATTAGTCTTTTTTAAGTAATTTTGCATATTTAAAAGAAATCTATTTTCCCTTTAACTTTTAGCAGAAGAAATGCTTTATTTAAGGCTGATTCAAAGTTGTAACACAACGCTAGGAAATTCATCTGCTTTCTTTTGGATTTAAATTTTGCAGAGGAGAAGTTTGAGACCAGTTATAGTTTTTTCACTTATTTTGCCTAAATATGTTTATAGGTGTTTACCCCTAAAATCAATTTAGAAAGACTATGTCTAGGTATATACTATTTTTTTTAGGAAAAACAAAGCTAATACTTATTTATTCTCTTTTTTTGCATTAAAAAATGTTAAAATACAAAAAACATAAACATCATACATATCAATAGGTTATATTTGACATATCAATATATATTCATTGTGAATTGTTTAAATCAAGTTATACATGTCTCTCCTCTCAAACATTTATTATGTCTCCATGTTGAAAACATTCAAAATCCTTTCTTCTATGTTTTTGAGGTACATGGCACATTATTTTAATAGATAATCATCCTGCTGTGCAATAGTACACCCGAACTTCCTACTCCTATCTACCTATAACTTAATACCAATTAACCAAACTTTCTCCCTCCCTCCTTCTCCCAACTCTCTCTAGCCTTTGGTAATGCATTCCACTCTTAACTTCTGTGCAATCAACATTTAAAAATTATTCTATACATGAGTAAGATAAAGCAGTATTTATCAATCTATGCCTGACCTATTTCACTTAGCATAATGGTTTCTATTCTACACATGTTGCCACAAATAACAGGCCTTCACTTTTTATGGCTGAGTAGTATTGTTTTGTGTGTATGTACTGCATTTTACTTACTCGTTCATCAATTGATTAACATTTAGATCATTTTATTTCTTGACTATTGTGAATAATGCTGCAATGAACATGAGAGTGCAGGTTTGCCTTCCACATTCAGATTTAATTTTACTTTTTTTGAGGAATCTCCATGTTGTTTTCCATAAAGGCTATACCAGTTTACATTAAGGGTTTCTTTTTCTTCATATTCTTGACAGAACTATTTTTTTGATAGTAGTCATTCTCACTGGACAGAAGTGATATTGCATTGTGATTTTGTTTTGCATTTCCTTGATGATTTGTAGTGCTGAATTTTTTTTAAAAAACAGAACAGTTGACTACCTGTATGTCTTCTTTTAGGAAGTGTTTATTTTGATATTTTGTATGTTTTTAAAATTACATTATTTTGCTTTTGGATACTACATTTTTGAAGATCCTTATTTACTTTGGACATTAATCCCTTTCCAGAAGTACAGTTTGCAAATAGTTTCTTCAGTTCTGCAAGTTGTCTTTCCTTCTGATCATTGTTTGATGTGGAGAAACTTTTCACTTTGGTGTAATAAAATTTATCTACTTTTACTTTTATTTCCTATGTTTTTGGGGGGTCCTTTCCAAAAACTTCTTGCTTATTGCAATGTTCTGAGTATTTCCTCTATGTTTTACAGTCCCATCTATTTTACTTCAAACAATAGAATTTCACTGTTCTTTGTGGCTGAATAAATCCGTTGTGTATATATGCCAATTTTCTTTACCCATTCATCTGTTGATGGGCATCTAGTTTGATTCCATACTTTGACTATTGTGAATAGTGCTGCTATAAAATGGACATGCTGACATTACCACTGCATGTGGACTTAAATTCCTTCGGATATAGTCCCTGGAGTGACATAGCAGGATCATTTTTAGTTTCTGGAGGAGACTCCAGATTGATATCCATAGGGACTACATTAACTTTCACTCTCAGTATATAAGAGATCCTTTATCCCTAAATCAATGCCAGCATTTGTGAATATTTGTTTCTTCATGACTGCCATTCTGACTGGTCTGAGATAAAAATCTCAGAGTTGGTTTAATTTATAATTTTTTTATGTTGAAGGATGTTGAACATTTCATGTATTTATTAGTCATCTTAATTTCTTCTTAAGGAAACTGTCTGCTCAATTCATATGCCCATTTATTAAATGGGTTGTTTTTGCTTTGGTGTTTGTTTTTCAGCACTTTATATATTCTGCATATTAATCCTCTGTTCATTGAATAGCTGGAAAAGATTTTCTCACATTCTGTAGTTTGATTCTTAAATTGTGTCATTGATACCTTTGATGTGCAGAAGCATGTTAACTGATACATCCCTGTTTGCAAATTCTTGCTTTTATTTCCTGAGCAATTGGAGTTCAATTCAGAAAATTTTTGCCAGTGCCTATGTCTTCAAGACTTTCCCCATGTTTTGCTATAGTAGTTTCAAAGTTTTAGCTCTTCATTAAGATCTTTGGTTCATTTTGAACTGATTTTTATACAGAGTAAGTGACAGAGATCTAATTTGTCTTCTTTTGAGGTATCCAGTTTTCCTAACACCATTTGTTGAAGAAGATTCCTTTTCTCTGGTGTATTTTTTTGGCACCTCTGTCTAAAATCAGACAGTGATAGTTGTGTGGGTTTATTTCTGGATCTTCAGTTTTATTCTGTTGGTCTACATGTCTGTTTTTGTGCCAGTACTGTGCTGTTTCATTGCTATGGCTGTGCGGTATAATTTGGAGCCTGGTATTGTGATATCTCTAGCATTGCTCTTTTTACTCAGGATTGTTTTGGCTATCCAGCATTTTTTGTGTGGTTCTGTAGAAATTTTAGGAATAACTTTTTTCTTCAGTGAAAAATGACTTTGGAATTTTGATAAAGATTGCATTGAGTCTTAGATTGTTTTCAGTAGTATATCTATTTAACAATATCAATTCTGCTGATTCACAAACATGGGAGTTCTTCAATTTTCTAGTGTTTTCCTCAATTTCTTTCTTTAAAGTTTTATAGTTCTCATTGTAGAGGTCTTTCACCTCCTTAGTTAGGTTTATTTCTAAGTGTTTTTGGAAGCTATGCAGAACAAGATTGTTTTCTTAATTTCTTTCTCAGCCTGTTCATTATTGGTATATAGAAAAGCTACTGGGTTTGCATGGTGATGTTTGGTTTTGCATGTTGGTATTTTATCCTGCCATTTTGCTGAAACTGTTCATAAGATCTAAGAGGTTTTTGGTGTTGTTAGGGTCTTTTAAGGATAGGATCATATTGTCTGCAAATAGGGATAATTTGACTTCTTCCTTTCCTATTTGTATCATTTTTTCTTTCTGTTGCCTTTTCTATGCTGAACAAGAAAACTGGTCTATAATTTTCTATTTTGTTGTTGTTGCATCATTGCATGATTTTTAATATTGGTTTCAGAGTAAGAATTTGGTATCACCCCTTCTGTTGTATGAAATAGTTTAAAGCGTAATGGTATTAGTCCACCTTTAGTACAATTCACTATGGTACAATTCCACAAATCCTATCTTTTTCATTGTTTGGAAACATTTTATTATTGCTTCTAATACATCTGTTTAGGCAGTTTATATCCTCTTGGTTTAATTTGGCATGTTATGTGCCTCTAGAAATTTATCCATTTCTTCTAGACTTTCCAGTTTAATTGAATATAGCTTTTAGAAATTTTTTCTAATGATTCTCTGCTATTTGTTGTGCTATCCCTTTCTCATTTCTAATTTTGGTAACTTAGGTCTTTTCATTTCTTTTGATTAACTTGGCTAAGGTTTTATCAATAATGTTCATCTTCTCAAAGAAACAACTCTTTGTGTCACTGATTATTCAAATTATTGTTTTAGTGTCAATTTTGTTCATTTCTGCTCTGATATTTGTTTTTCTTTCTGTCTACTGTTTTGGGTTTAGCTAGTTCCTGTTTTTCTAATAATTTGAAGTACATCACTCAGTTATTTATTTGAGATATCTCTGACTCTTTAATGTAGACACTCAAGACTATAATGATTCTTCTTAGCACTGCCTTTAATGTTTCCCCAAAATTCTGGTCATTTGTATTTTCATTTTTATTTGATTCTAAGAATTTTTTGTTTCTTACCTTATTTCTTCAATCACCCACTAATCATTCAAAATTGTTCAGTTTCCATGTGTTTGAATATTTTCCATAGTTTCTCTCTCTAGTGTTTGGTAGTTTTATTCTGTGTTAGTCTGATAAACTACAAATAGTTATTTCAGTTTTCATGTGTTTGTTAAGTTGTGATTGCATCTTAAAATATAGTTTATTTTGGAGAAAGTTTCATGGGCTTCTGAGTAGAATATATATTCCGTGGCTATTTGTGGAATAGTCTATAGATGTCTATTGTATCCATTTGATCTCTAATGTCATTTAGTTCTGAAACTTCCTTGTTGATTTTTTGTCTGCATGAACAAACCTAATGATGATAGTGGGTGTTCAAATCACCCACTATTATTATATTGGATCAATTTGTGATATTTTTCCAATAAGGTTTGTTTTATAAAATTGCGTGCACTGACATTTGATGTATATATGTTTACAGTTGTTATATCCACTTCACGAATTATTTCCTTATCAATATTAAGTGACTTTCTTTAACTTTTTTAACTAATTTGTGTTTAGAGTATGCTTTTCAGATATGAATGTAGATATTCTTGCCTGCCTTAGGGTTCTACTTTTCTAGAAAGTCTTTTTTTATTCTTTTCAGTACAAGCCAGTGTTTACCTTTGTTACTGAGATGCATTTCTTAAAAGCAACAAATGGTTGAGTCTTGCTTTTTAGCCCAACCTGCCATTCTTTGTTTTTATATTGAAAATTAAGTCCATTAACATTCAGAGTTGTTGTTGAAAGTAGTAATTCCTGCCATTTTGTCATTTTTGTAGTGTTCAATTCTTCCCTACTTCTCATTTTCTTAACTACTCATCTAGTGAGATTTATTCTTTCTTATATTTTCATGGGTGTCTTTATCTTCCTCTTCTATGTGTATAATTCCTTTAAGTGTGTTTGTCAGTGCTGGGTTGATGGTCATGAATTTCTCTAATTTTTGTTTGTCATGGGAAGATTTTTTATTTACTAGATACAGTGATCTAGGTTGGCAGTTATCTTCTTTCAGGGCTTGAAATACATCATTCCATACCTTCCTTGCTTTTAAAGTTTCTCTGGGAAAATCTGCTGTTAAATGGATGGGTTTCATTTATATGTGACTTCGCATTTCTCTCTTGCAGCTTTCAATATTTCCTTGTTCTGGATGTGTAATTTTTTAAAACTATTGTATGCTTTTACAGAGGTTCTTTTCTAATATTATTTATTTGAGGTTCTAAAAGCCTCCTGTAACTGAATGACTAACTCTTTTTTAAGTTTTGGGAGGTTTTATGCTACTACTCTATTGAATATGTTTCCTACACCTTTAGCTTGTGCCTCTTCTCTTTCTATGTTGCCTATGATTTATAAGTTTGGTCTTAATGGTGTCCAAAATGTCTAACACAATATGCTTGTACTTCTTTATTTTTCTTATTTATCTTTATGTAAATATTTTCTTACATTTATCTTGTCTTTGGGTCCTGATAATTTGCTTTCAATTTGATCCCGTTTACTGAGATTTTTATTTGATTTGTTGGTCTTTTCATTTCCAGAATTTCAATTTGTTTGTTTTCAGAATTTCTATTTATGTATTGAATCCCTCTTTAATAATCTGCATTTTTTTCTTATTTTACTAAGCTATTTATTTGTGTTGTCTTAGAATTCATACAAGTGTGTATTTGTTTCCTCTTTAATTTCATTGATCATTCTTTGCATCATTCTTTTGATTTCTTTTCTAAACTCACTGCACTCTCATTAGTGCTCACTGATGTGGAGTTGTTGACTTTTGCAGGGGTTGTGTTGTCTTTTTTTCATATTTTTTTGTGTTTCTGCATGGGGATTTCTGCATCTCAGACCAAGTCATTGGATAGAAATTTTAATCACTTGTAGTCTTTCTGTTGAGTATTCTCAATGTTCAGACAGGACTGTTTAGTGACAGATTTGAGGTATTATTTCTCATCACTGAACTAAGAATATGGCTCAGTAGTCAAGCATTCATTCATGTGCTCAGGACTCCAAGCCTGATTACCAGATCAGATACAAATATAGGAAAACTACCTGAAGGGTCATTGTCTGCTATTGGGTTGCTTTTTCCATACAAGCTTCCTTTCTTTGTGTACTATGAGTTGATGCTGGCCACAGGGCCACAGGGGTCTTTAAGCCTTTGAGCTACACAAGTTCCCACTTGGTACACAGCCCCCATTTGTTTCCCCACGTGCAGGACATCCAAGCTGAATGTGTCAGAGGGAGGGAGGGAGCAGGTGCAAACAGAGCACTAAGTTCTACTGTGGCAGGGCAAGAACTGAGGAAGCAAAACACTCTGCTTGCTGGTCTCCACGCTTTCTGACCTCATCCTGCAGTTCACCTCATTGTAGGGATAGAAGTCTGTGAAAATTGTGTGGTTTGGAGGGTCTGAGCTTGGGGTACTCAGTCCTGCCTGGCAGTAAACCCTGACAGTGCTTTCAACTCTAGAGAATGATCATCTCCCTGTGGTAAGAGGAAGTTGTAGAAATCACAGGGGGAACCTGGTCTCAGAACTCTGAGACCCACCTGATAGCCAACATATATAGGCAGTAGGCAGTTCCTTGAAGTCAAATATTATGCCAACTATGGGCTTGGTACACTATTTCTATCATGGCCCTCAGGTGATAGAACAAGTTCCTTACGAGGGAGGGTGTGGCCTCTGACTACCGCACACTTCACTGCCTCAATCCCTGCTATTTAAATTTCTCAGCAGGAATTAAAGAACCTCTCCCCCTCCACAACCTCTTTTTGGGCTATTGAGCACCCAGACAAAGCAGCAGGGTTTTTCAAGGGACTCTGAGCCTTGATTGTACCTTGTTTACAATCTTTCAGATTAGCTTAATCTCTGTAGGTGCTATTTCAAGATGGTGTCTTGCTATAGCTCTCCAACATAAGGCAACCAAAAATTGTCATTCTTCACCATATCTAACCATCTATACTGGGGCAGTTACTGTATCACCAAATCCCATACTGGGTTCAAAGCTTAGAGAAAGTATGGGGTTATCCCACAGCTCAAATTGTCAGTCTGTTGCCAAGGCCATCTGGCTTACTTTATGAAATGTCTTCAACTTTCTCTCCCCTCTCTCAGGGAGCCAGGAATGGAGTTGGGATTGTTATCTGCTTTTCTCTTTTGTCTTTCTGTTTTGCCATTTCTTTTTTTTTTTTTTTAATTTTTCTGCCACCTTCTTCATTTATCCTGATGCTGTTCCTCAATTCTGTCTTCAGAATATAGCCTCTCCTTTTTTACCTTCTCTTCTCATTCAGAGTCAAAACACTCTTGTAATCCACCAGTTTGTTACCTTCAAGTAACTAAGGAGCTTTAAGGAATATGATTTCCTTCTCAGATGATTCAAATTAAATTGTAGTAAATTCAGGTCCTGACACCACAAATTCAGTTTCTAATAAAATACAAAAATGTTTAGTAAATTATCCCCATGAATAGTTTCTGGGTAGTGCAATTGAGATCTAATCTGTGGTTAACTGTTTAAGCAGGAAATGATGTTTGTTTCAACTCTGTGTTCAACACTATCATGTCGATGGCCTGGAATTATCCATGACAAAAGTATTTATGCCACAAAAATTGACAAATGGAACAAACCAGTTCTTCCCAAGTGTCAATCGTTATTCATTTTCCAGCCCAGCCCAAACTACTCCAAAAACTATGACCTTAATCACCATGTACTATGGAAATTACAAAGCTCTCCGGTAAAGAAAGAGATTTGTTTAAGCAGTAGATTTAAATTACCAAACTAAGGATGTCTTAGCCTCTCCTGGCATTGGGGCTATTCACCTCGAGAGTAGATAACTACAATTTAAGCTAAAGCAGAGGATATTTAAAAATTGGATGAGTGATTCAAATTATTCTTTCTAGAATTGTAAGCCTTACTTTCAATACTACTTAGATATTAATAGTCTACCACAATGGTTTTGCAGAGGAGGAAAAATATCTTCCTCACACATTGCTCAGTTTTTCCTACAGTAAAAGAAACGCACACAAATTTATTTCATATAAATTTTATGTGACAAGCAGAATCTATAAGGATGTAAAGAAATAAGAAATAGTAAACGTGTGTATTCTAATTCCAGGTTTTATAAGGAAGTAGTTGTGTAGAGATATCATTGAATTAAAAATTATTATCTGACAGTAAGAAACTGGAAAGAACTTAGTAAAACTATTTGTTCAGACTTATCTCTTGTCCCCCTGTTTGTAGAGATAAGGATGATCTCTCTTGTCTTCGGGATATAGGAAAAACTATGTCCCAACTGAGGGTCTTAGGATCTGTTTCAGAAGAAGGTCAGAAAATCTTACCCTTTAAACCATGCTGCAGGAGAGAAGACAGAGAAGTGAGAGGGAACTTCCTGCTTCTGCCATTGTTTCAGAGGCCACAGAGGTCAAAGTTTGTCTTTGTAAGTCATCATTAAGAATACAGCACTTGAAAATTTTAAAAAAAATTGTCTAAAAACCTTGAAGTTTCATTTCAAATCAAGGAGCTGACTAATTTCCTTAAAATGCCATTCGAAGTCTGAAAAGGGTCATTGTATTTTGGGGGTACATATTTCAGAGCAGCTTGACATTTTTTAAGTTCTTGTTTTATGTTGTAAAATATTGCACTAAAATAGAAGTTAAAGCTAACAGGATTCAGAATCTATTCTTTTAAGAACGAATATATGTCAATTTTGGCCTTTTATTCAAAATGAAAGACCCCAGATTAGGGACATAATATTGTTTAATAAAGGTTAATTTAAATTCATCATATGTTCACTGCCCTCTCAGGAGAGGGTTTGGGGGAGAAGGAAATTTAACAAAAAGTTCTCTAATTATAACATAATGAATAACTAATATTCTTTTGAAAGTGAGAGAGCAATCGGGTGAAATATAAAACGTTCTTTGATTGCTGTTGTTTAACACTTGTATGAATGTGGCTTTGGTCAGTGGGTGTGCACAGGTTGCCTGCTGAGAACAGTCCCTTTTGATGGGCGCCACCATGGTGATAAGTGCCCTTCAACTTTGCTCTTTCCTACTTGAAGTCTCTCCAGGTTAGTACTTTGGAAGTTATTTCTCTGCTGACCTCTGCCATTAGGACGCGTGGGCAAGTGGCTGCAGTCATTAGCAACCTCCTCACAAATCTGCTTCCTTCCTGTGTTTTCCAGGATAAGTGCCTCTCTCGTCCTCAAGTCCCTTGTTATTTATTTTCTTACACCAAATATATTATAAGAATGATATTTGAGAGAACATAGATAAATTTTACCATCGAAATCCTGCCTTTCAATGACTTGTAAATTTTCCAAAAGATCTTTTTTGGGTTTTTGGGTTGAATTATTACATGTGGTAAAAAAATTGATATTATCAAAAGTATCTTCTTTCCCTAGATGGGCAGAAAGGAAAAAAGTGGGAGGAATATTCAAAAAGAGAAGAAAAGAAAAAGGAAAAAAAATAAAGGAGGTGATAAAATATAAATGAGTTTTATTGCATATTTGGTAAGCACTCTGATAAATGAGTTCATGTATGATATGTTTTCCTATTTTTCTAATTTGTTGTATTGCTGAGAAGATAAAATTAGAATATGTATTAAAAATTAATAATTATTATTGTTAACACATTAGTAGATCCATATACTATACTAATAAATTAATCACATTATAAATGTGTCTGTAGTTTATAGTACTATAATGACTCTATAATTATACAGATTACTGCATTCTAATAATGTATAATAAAATATATTATTAATTATTAAATGCACTAGTTTTTAATAGTAACTAGTTATCATCACTGTACATACTTTTGAAGTAATTACAATGAGGCTCAGCAGAGCTTAGAAACTTACCCAAACTTATACAGATAGTAAAAACTGTACATTAGGGGAGTAAGTAATTGGGATTTTTGTTTTTCCTTTTCCGTGCTTTTTTTTTTTTTTTTTTGGCAATACTGGGATTGGAGCTCAGGGTCTTGTTCTTCCTATGCAAGTACTATATCATTTGACGCACTCTGCCTGCCCTCTTCTGGCTTTAGTTTTTATCAGATAGTCTCATGTTTTTGCCCTCGTATTTATGGTTCCTGTAGTTGAGACCCCCAGTGCTACCACCATGTCCAGCTTATGTGTGAATAGGAGGTCTCACTAACTTTTTGACCCAACTGGGCAATCTCGGCTTCCCAAGTAGCTGGAATAGAGGTATGAGCCATTGTGCCTGGCTTCTGTAAATAATTTTTAACAATGCAGACTTTAGATCTATGGCAAAGGCAGTAATATTGTTGGACTTGGGTCACACGCTAAGGGGAGAGCACATACAGGGAGCATAATGGGGATGGGTAGGAAACCCAAAACTTGTAAGTGTTTGATGTCCCCAGTGCAGAGGAACTAATACAGTAACGTTAAAGCAACAGAGATCAATATGGGAAGATGACCGGGAAGTAGTGAAGAGGTCAGGTAGAGATGAATCAATTCAGGTTGTAAACTGAGGCCAATAGGAATACAGGACCAGGAACTAGAGAAAAGGTTAGATCAAAAAGAATTAACCTAGAAGGTAACACACATGCACAGGAAATTAATGTGAGTCAATTCCCTGTATAGCTATCCTTATCTCAAACAGCGAAAACACTTGTTCCTTCCTATTATTGCCTATACTCTCTCTTCAACAAAATTAGAGATAAGGACAAAATAGTTTCTGCTGGGTATTGAGGGGGTGGGGGGGAGAGGGAGGGGGTGGAGTGGGTGGTAAGGGAGGGGGTGGGGGCAGGGGGGAGAAATGACCCAAGCCTTGTATGTACATATGCATAATAAAACAATAAAAAAAAAAACTCAATGTCAACATTAACCTAAAAAAAAAAAAATTCAGGTTGTAACACACTTGTGCATGGAAGCAATGCTAGGAATCTCTGTATAGCTATCCTTATCTCAGCTTGCAAAAGTGCTTTGTCTTTCTTATTATGCTTATGTCTTCTCTTCAACAAAATTAGAGATAAGGGCAGAACAGGTTCTGCCTGGAAGTGAGGAGGGTGGGGGGGAGAGGGAAGGAGTGGGGGGTAGCAGGGGGGAGAAATGATCCGAACAATGTATGCACATATGAATATATGAATAAAGAGAAAAATAGCAAACAATTGCATGTGCTGAAAATAAAAATTGAATTTTTATTTTTAGAAATTTTGAATTTTTATTGTTGATTTGTAATTAAAACTGCATCTGGAAATTAAATTTTAAAGGTTGTTTAAGCGTTAAGAGCACTCTTTCCTTCCTATCTCCCAGAAGAACATGTTAAGACATGTTTCAGAGTAATTCCAAGTGGTATCATTTTCAATTTGTACTTTCGAATATCAGATGTGTATCCATGCATATTTTCTGTATACAAAAAATGAGGTCAGAATAGAGTAAAGTCCAAATTATTTGTACAGAGAGCACATGGAGAAAATTTAATTAAGCCAGAAGTACGTGAAAGGCCTAATGCTATCATTGGAAAACAACTTTAGGCCTTATAGTTACAAGAAAACAAGCCTAAATTTATGGTCCAGTCAGGTCTTTTTCTCTTACTTCCTCAGGTGAGAATTTCATATAAAATTTTTGTCTTCTATTTTTATGCCAGCTACTTTTACTTTAATCCACCCAACTGTGTTCATTCAAAACCTGTGTGAAATGGGGCAAAATTTCCTTCCTTTCCTGAGCACACTCTACTGACTTTATTTATTTATTTATTTTTTTTTTTTTTTGACAGTGCTGGTTTTTGATCTCAAGGCCTAGCACTTGCTAGGAAAATGCTCCACCACTACAGCCACACTCTTGCCTTTCTGCTGACTTAATGTACCAATAATCAATATAACACATTTGTGTGTGGTCTGTCCTAGGTTTTAGCAGATATATAGAGGTAGAGAAATAATCAAAATCAAAGAAATTGCAGATGCTCAGTTAATCTTTAATTTTCACTTTCTCAAGCTTTTTTTTTAAGCTCATACTTTAAAAAAAAATGTTCTATTTATTATGTTGCCACTCTTGTTTCTCTTTTTTTTCAGTACTGGACCAGGGCCTTGTGCATACTAAACAGGCATTCTACAACTTGAAGCATGTCCCCAACCCTTTTTATTTTAGTTATTTTTCCTAACAGGATTTCATGTTTCCACTTAGGCCTGCTAGGACCAAAATCTTCCTATTTATGCTTTCCAATATAGGGGATGACAGACACACGCCACCATGCCCAACTATTTTTATTGGTTCAGATGGTATCTGGCCTGATCTCAAACTGTGATCCTCCTTATTTCCATATCTCAAGTATATAGGATTATAGGTGCAACCCATTATGTCCGGTTTATATTGTTACTCCTAAAATGTCTTTTTTTTACATTTCATTGGAAACAGTAAACTGCTTTGAATATTTCACTACTCAAAGAGCAGCAAGTGAAAGATTATTTTAATGTGAGGACCTTAACGGCCTTCCCACATTTGGGTCAATCCTACACTATGTTTACCATGTCAGAAATTCATTGTGCATTTAAAAAATAGTTTAGTACACCTTAAACTTATCACCTCACAAAAGTGAGTAGAAAATAAAGCTAATTATATCACTAATCACAATTTTTTGAGTATCATTGATATAAAAGTGATAAAATCCTAAAGCATGACTGTGATGGTTGCATTCATACTTTTATTTGATTTAAATAAACACACTGTTGAAATTAAAAGGTGTAAATAAGATTTTTAGCTTTCTGGAAGGGTATGACATGTTTATTGCACAACTTTTGCAATTTTAGCTTTTATTCAAAATTTTAATGACACACTTTTTAAAACCATAGCAAATGATAAAAAAGAAACTCGTTTTAAATTCTGATTATCTCCTTACATGGATACTTGAAACACTATTTACTATTTATATAGTGAGGGTCACATCTACCCCTAATTTCACAGCTATCATCCACCTGGATCTTGCAGTAGTCAATAGTATAATAGTAATATTGATAATCAAGATGATAACAATGGTGATAAGATAGCAGTGGATACTAATTTCAATTAAAGCTCTGCTAAGGGATTTATATATGTTTATCCATTTTAATCCTCACCCTAACACCATTAGCTACATTTGTCAATCAGCTATAGGTTACTAAAACAAAATGGTGATAATTAACTTATAAGGAAAAAAAGTTTATTATGACCCACAGTTTTGGAGTTTCCAGTCAATTATGGGTTAGTATCATTGCTTTGAGCATGTGGCAGTCATTACATGCCAAAGAAAACCATTCATCTCACTGCCAGCAGGAAAAAGACTGTGAGGAGGCCCCAACGACTAAAGGAGCTCTCACTGGGCACTACTTAATAAAGTTTCTATTATCTTAATAGTGTCACCCTGCTCATCAAGCCTTTAACAGATGGGTCTTTTAGGGACATTCAACATCTAAACTATATCAGTGAGTAACCTTCATCACTCAGTTTTACAAATGAGAAAATAGTTGAGATTATGTTATTAGAACTTAATATCACAGAAGTGGTAAATTGTAAAAAATGTACCTAAATCCATGTTTACCCTGAAACCAGAATTTGAGGCTGTTTAATAGTCATCATATTTTGCTTATTGTATTTACAGTATATATGATACCTTCTTGTACAGTATTGAGATTCACATTATCATTTTCACTTAGTTTATCATCCTTCTTTCCTGGCATCCCTGATATTTAACTCTTTCTTTTTTAAAAAAGATCAGCTATCAGTATATAGAAAGAATACAGAGAGATGATAGATAAATAGATAGCTTTCCTTAGCTGTACAAAATATCTGAGCATATCAATTTACAAGATGGAATGTGTATTTTCACTCATGGTTTCAGAGGTTTCAATCCATAGTCAATTGGCTTTGTTGTTTCTGGGCCTGTGACGAGACACTACACCATGGTGGACAGGCATGGTGGAGGAAATCTGCTCTCCTCCCACCAGCCAAGAAGTAGAGAGAAAAGGAAAAGACAGGGGTCTCAATATCCCCTTTAAAGCCACATCCCAATGACCTGCTTCCTCCAACTAAACCCCATGTCCTACAATTTCTATCACTCTCAATAGGACTACCACTTGGGGACCAAGCCATTAACATATGAGTCTTCAGTAAGGAATATTCCAGATCCAAACTATAATACAGAAGTGATAGATTGAATAAATACGTAAATAGATAGATAGAAGTATGCCCTTAGTGAACTTTCACACATTAGTAACATTAGGTAGTCTTCACGCATATTAAAAAATAGGACCCCCAAAATATTCCCTTATGCCCTTCCTTTACCATTAGCTCCCCTCTTACTCAAAGAGATTTGCTAATCTGTCTTCTATTGCCATAGATTTATTTTGTCTATTTTTGAAATTTATACAATTGGAACCATTAATTATGTAATCTTCTTTTTTCTTATTTCAAACCTAGTTTATTTCACTCAATTAGGTTTGTGAAATATTTAACAAGTCTAATATACAGCAATCATTTTTTCATTTATTGCTGTATACCATTCCATTGTATATATTTACCAGATTTTTTATTTCATTTGATTTGAATTAATTTCAGAGTTTCATGTTTTGGGTTTTTAAAAACATAGTTGCCAAAAGAATTTCATACACCTGTCTTTGGGTGTGCATTAGTATGGTTTTCTCGTGTTTGTGGCTAATAACAGAAATGCTGATGACAGTACTTATACAAGCCATTTTACTAGAGACTACCAAGTAGTTCTCCAACATGGTTATACTAACTCACTCTCCTGTCTGTACTATATTGCACTTCTAATAGGTGGTTATCATCACTAGTTCTTGCCATTGTCAGTTATATTGAGTTTATCTTTTTCAATGGATATGTAAATTTTTCCATTTGGTATTTAATTTCTTTAAATATTTTAAGTTTGTCATATACATTTCATGGAAAGAGGGTAAATTATTAGAGCAAAAAAAGCTGAAGGAAAGCTTTGTTTAAAAAGATAGGTATTGAGTAGTGGTTATAGTGGTGAAGCAAACAGCAAGTAGAACAAATTCATACCTGTTGACTTTTGTGTGCATTTATGACTGCTTTGAATCTCTGAGGGATGAGACTACTTAAAGATAATGGGCTCCAAAAGGTCTAAACAATGGGAAAATAAGAGTGAACAACTTCCACAGCCTAAGAACAGGAATGACCACATAACATGAATACAGTTATTTTTTCCCAGAGAAAGCCCACACCAAAGAAAGATGCAACAATGAATCATGGAATTATCTAAAGAATTTCTCCCCTAGTAGTTCAGGTCATCTTTGTGTCACAAATTCAAAGTAGTCTCCATTCAAATTCAATTACCTAACATTTCAACTGATAGGTTTTTCACTAGTCCATAACATCCTTGTTGGTATTAGCAATGTATTTATATTTTATTCTAAGAACAATAGCGATTCATTAGAAGACTTTGAGAAGGTCTGATTTTTTCCTTAAGTTTCATGAAGGCAGAACAGCTTAGTTAAAAACATTAAATATTGGACTTGCAAACTGTTCTGTACACAAGTCCAGCATGTTCTCTCCTCAGGTCTTTTCTGTGTTGTGTAGTTTACCAATGTTTATTCATTATAGCTTCAATTATATCTGATGATTTACAGATAATCTATTTTACTGACTTTAGCAGTTGTTTTTCAGTTTTATTTATCATTACGATGTAAAATTCTGCTATTGAATATCTCTCTATTTTTTTTCCTTGCATCACAGATTTTATGGCTTTTTTATGATACCCAACTATTGGTCTTTAATTTTCTTTGCTGGAATTATACCACTTTATAGAATTCTATCCCTAGGTGGACTAGGATTCAAGAAGCTTTTTATCTCTTATTCTCATCACACTGTATTCTCTAACATTTGTTCTCAAATTGGCTTTCCATGTCAGTAAACAAAACATGGACATGACAATTTGAGGGACAGTTTTCAAAGACAAGCAGCAATCCATTTTTAGTTTCTGGTGATATTTTGCACTGAAGTCCAGGCTTTCATTATTCAGGACAAATTAAGATTTATGAAATTGCATTCCATCTAAACATATGGGCATGGTGTAGGCAACTGTGGATTTATAAAATAAAAGATGAAGATACGTTTTCTTTTAGCTGTTATAAAGGCTGTTCAAATGGTAATAAGCTGGAATTATCATTTAAAAAGATCTCTTATTTTCCTGTAAAATTACAGCAGCCACTTTTAAAATAATTTTTCTATCTCTCAGAGAAAAATGATCCATTATTATGGTTATTGAGAAACTTTCCACCTAAACTAATGAAGGTAACCCTTCTTTTATGTTATAAAATAATGGACTGATTTTTAAACATCTATCCATAAGCACTTTTTACATCAAGGTATGTTACATAGATTCATAACTTCAAAAATTAAAAGGACTATTTCTCTTAAAAAACAGTAAGCACGAAGAGTTTAATAGAATTTCTGAAGTTTAATTTTGACTGTACTGGTCAGTTTGAAAATTAAACCTCAATACTGGGCAACATTTTGTTTTTAATTAGTTTCTTTTTCAGCTTTAGATCTATACTGTATAACCAAATGGTTTCACTTTATGCAAAAATATGAAATTATTTTTATATGTAAAAGGGTAATCGTGGAACTTTGTCCATAGCTTCTTTTCTATGACTATTCTGTCTTTTATCCAGTAAGTGAATAAATTTGTATATAAAGGTCCTGTTTCTTTTATGAAGTTTCATTATTTCCTCTTATTTAGAAGCCTGTCTTTTGTTTAAGTGACATGAGAATAATTTCATAGTTTCTAGAACAGAAAACCTGTGTTTTTGAGCTTTGAATTATTCATGACTGAATGTCTTTCTTAATGATGTTACTGGGACATTATTTTGCTTTGGTATTCATTTAGACCTTCTTGTCTGTGACCATTGCTCTTCCCAAGATCTAGACCTGGGCATTCATTCTGTTTTTCAAGATGCCGGGGTAGAGCTCCCTGCATCCAGGATCTTCCTCCCCCTCCCATCCATTACCTGGAACGAGAGTTTTCCTTTCAGCATAGTATTTAGCAGGATGGGTTTTGGAATTTTTCAGCCATAGGTGTTAGCTCCTACTAACTTGTAGTAGCTGAAGGCTGGGGCATCTTAGCCTTGGTTTCCAAATTTGGGAAATGACAAACATAATTCATAGTGTTGAAAGGTACATGCTCAAAACTAGACGTGTTATGTTTATATTTTTGCACAACTGTCCCTCTTTGTTCTTGAGAACAGGAAGATATTTCTGATTTGTTGTGTTTTTATTAGCTTTACTAAATGTAATGGAGATGACAGAGGGTAAACTTCAAAAAATGATTTTATTTCAAATGTATGGAATTCAATTAAACATAATAAGGTCTGTTTCACCATTCTGTATTTCTGTCCTTAATCATACTGACAGTCTGAGTCTTGAGTGCATTTGTTACTTCTTCCTTCTTAGGCAATGACCATTATTCTGTTGATTTCATTGTCCCTAAGATTAGTTCTTACACCCTTTATGGGAGAAGCAACCATACCCTTCAATGTGTCACCACATATCAGCCAATTAAATGAACTGAACCCATCACTGAATTTGACCCAACTTTGTGACTTTTTATTTGTTTGTTTAATAATTTGTAGCTTATAAGCTTGAATCCTACCTTACCTTTAGACTTTGTGACTCCCTTCTCCTCTGTGTAATTTACTTTACCATTCTAATTAATGGCTAACTTAAAAAGGTATTCTCATTCAATAAATGAACCACTCAAAAATAAATAAGTAAAAAACACTGTCTTTCTTATAAACCCATGTTATAGGAAATTCACTATGGCTTTTCCTTATTACAAATTAATTTTCCCTTTGTTAAACTGATTCTCCCTTGAAGAAGTTTTGTTCCTTTGGTTCAAATCCTCTTTTGCATCCATGAAAGGTAATCTTGATTCTCTTCCAACAGAACTGTCAACAATTAAGGTACTACTTTTCTAACTCATTGAGAACATGGCCTAGAAAAAAATTAGTTCCTTCAATTATATTTAATGAATTTTAAACTTGAATTCTCTAAATGAAAATATTTGGACAAACCAGACTTTCTGTGTCCTTTTTAATGACATATACCCATACAGAGAGTAGTGGAACCTGTCCAACAGAAAAAAAAAAGTCCCAAATTTTCTCTTGGTACCATAGTTAAATTGATCCAAAAGTCATCAATGCTAACTTTTATTGGCTGAAGTTTCTGTCTACTGGAGCCTTATACTTTTTTTAGCTTCTGATACTCATTCATCCTTCTCCTACCTTAAACACATCTGATAATTTTTGCAGATAAATGTTTTATCCTATTAAAAGTTATTGCTTATTTTTGACTCTCTTAGCACACTGCCAAAATAACTTTGAATTCTGATTTTTATCAGTATCTGAAATAAAATCATTTTTCTTCCCAATCTTCTAGTCACTTACACTTCTCCTTTTAGCCAAGTCATTAACATTCACGTTAGTTCTAAAATCACACTTTTTCTGAAGCATCTCTCATGTTTCAATCAGAAGTACATGCTATGATTTTCAAATCAAAGTTCAATAGGGAAAATGTTCGATTTTAAATGTATATACTTATAATTTGAAATTTTTTTTTCTATTTGTATGCCATAACTCCTTCAAAAATAATAAAAATACTTAAATTACATTTTTAAACCTATAAACATGTCAGAAAGAAGATGTATATTTTACAGAAATTGTTACTTTTTTCTCTTAAAAGTGATGTTTAATCACTCATATAAACACTTTTAATAGTTTAAATTATTGACTAATTTTGTTTTCTATAATTATGATGATCTTGATACTATATATTGAATTTCAACTAGCAACAAATACCTGAGGTGATGGATTTAAAAATATATAGAAACCCAGGTTTTTTCAGTGGCATTGTTTAAATCCAAACAGTCCAAATAGTAGCAGAGGGAAATCTAAGTATAAATTCTCTGTTAGCTTTGAATTTGCATTGGTTTGTTTCAGAATCAATTTATTTTCCCTCTGCTTTCGTGGTGTTTGGCGGCTGTTGTTTTTCTTTACAACATAAGTTGAATTAAACCCATATCTTGAGTCTCCCACACAGAGGCAACAACTTCTTACCTGTCTCTTTGGACTCTGACCACATCAACATGAGAAATTTAAAAAATAAACACATGTGCACACGAAAGCAATTCTAGGAATTTCTCTGTACAGCTATCCTTAACTTAACTAGCAAAAACGCTTTGTCTTCCTTATTATGCTTATGTCTTCTCTTCAACAAAATTATAGATAAGGGCAGAACAGGTTCTACCTGGAAGTGAGGGGGGGAGGAGGGGGAGAGTGGGAGAGGGGTCAAGGGGGAGAAATAACCCAAACAATGTATGCACATGTGAATAAATGAATAATTCTAAAAAAACTTTATTTTCATGCCTCTACTCTATTAATTAGATAATTAAATAATTAGATTAATTATTAGATAATGAATATCTAATAGCTTAGCTCTGAATACAAAGTCTCTAATATTGAGATCCTACAATCCCCAAGTTTTCCCCTACGTCCAAATAAATTGACAGAATTTTTTTTTTTTTTTTGGTGGTACTGGGGTTTGAACTCAGGTCCTCACACTTGTTGGGTAGGTGCTCTTACCACTGGAGCCACTCCACCAGCCCTGTTTTATGTTGGGTATTTTCAAGTTAGGGTCTCTCCCAACTATTTGTCTCCTTCAAACTTCAAGACAGGATCCTCCTGATCTCTTTCTCCTGAGAACATTATCCATCAATTCCTTGCTTCAAGTTTGATTTCAAAAGCTACTACTTTTCCAATCAATGTTCTTTACATATTCTTTCCAAATTTCACTTGTGCATATTAATTCTACAAAAATCTGGGATAGATTATGATATTTTCATACACCCATACAATACATTTTGATCTTAGTGGACACACAGTCATTTTTGAATTAATAGTTTATAGTTAGACCACTTTTATACTTATAAATAATTGAGCAGAAAGTAGTGAATTCTTCATATAATCTTTGTACAGTCTGCCTATTATTATCATTTTGTATTATTGTCATACATTGTTTAAAATTGATGAGCTAACATTGGTATATCTTTTTTTTGTTTTATTTATTTTTAATTTGAACACAATAATATTGCCTATCTATGAGGTACAATGTGATATTTCAATACGTGTATATATTGTGTAATAATCAAATTAGACCATTTTAGCATATCTATATCCTTAAATATACTAATGGTATTTAAGTCCATAATTTATGTTAGAGTTCACTTTTTGTGTTATTTAGTTGTCTGGGTTGTGAAAAATGGATAACATGCATTCACAATTACAGTAAATTACAGAATAGTCTCAGTGACCTGGACATCCCTTGTTCTTCATCTATTCATCAAAACTGTGGCAACCATGGCTTCACCTTTTCCAGAATATCATATATTTGGAATTATAAATTATACAAGCCTTTTCAATTGACTTTGTTCTCTTAAAAATAGGCATGTGATTCCAAGATGGTGGCTAGAGGGAGGAAGCAGAAAGTGAGCCTCCTATAGTGAAATCTTGGAGAGACACTGGAGACACACTTTGCAGGCATAATCACTGAGAAAAGGCATAACTTTGACCCCTCTACACCTCTAGCCGGCGCAGAGAATCTCCACTTCATGTTAAATGGGGAAACGAGGAGGGCCCCCGGGGCTGCCAGTGGCCAGTGCCCATATGGCTTGGGAAGACGCGGACCAGGTGAGCTTCACGGTACCAAGGTACCCCCACAGACAATCCTGGGCCAGAGCAGCATAGCCTCCTGGACAGACTGACCTCCACCCAGGAGAAAAAGAGAAACTGAGTAATAAGCAATAAGAACAATTAAGACATGCTGGAAAGAGGGTGGGGCACCCTGAGTGCTGAAGATTGGGGGAAGGGAATCCTTCCCGGGACTGTAAATAAACAAGCCGGGCAGGCCGGAGAGCCTTTGGTAGGAGCGGGGCGCGCACCCAGCAACCAGGAGCGGGGAAGCTTGTGAGAGTGGTGGAGGGAGAAAAACTCCACAGGTGAGGAGGGAAGACCCACTTCCCACGTGAACTGTAAATAAACATGGCGGCCAGCAGAAGCAGCAGCACCGCCCAGTAAGCAGGAGCAGGAAAGCTTGTGAAGTGGCAATGGGAGGAAAACTGCACAGGAGAGGGGGGAAGACCCACCCCCCACATGAACTGTAAATAAACACACAGGCCTGACAATGTGGGGGCAGTGTCACCTTTCCCAATGCTTGGAAAGGGGAAAGCCTGTAGCAGAGGCCTCTGCACAGGAGAACTCTGAGCCAACAAAGCCTGTGGGACCAGGTGAGTGCTAAGTTCACCCCAGAGATCTGCATAAATAATGCCGCCAGCTACAGCAGGCTGAGAGCAGGAGGCAGGCAAGCCACAGTTGCAGATACCACTCTCAGAACTGTCTCCAGACACTTTTTTTTCATTTTCTCCCTACCTTTGATGAGAGAACAACCGAATTACACCTGCAAGCTGAAAAACTTACGGAAACTGAAACTGTATTGCATTTGAACTTGGGACACTTGGTGGGGCTTTTGTGTGTGTGTGTGTGTGTGTGTGTGTGTGTGTGTGTGTGAGTGTGTAGTTTTGGTTCTACTTTATGCATCCCCTTTGATGAGACAACTACAGAACAACATCTGAGGTACCAACTCCAGGACTAGAGATTGAGACGGACACCCAAATTATTAAGACTGAAACTGCATTGCATATAAACTTGGAAGTTTTTTTTTTTTTTTAATTTTCTATTTTCCATTTTATTTTATTTCATTTTTATATATAGATATTTCTTTCATTTACTCAGTTTTTATTTTTTTATCTTTGATTTTCAATCCTCTCTCTGTCTCTCTAATGTCTGTTCAGCTTACTGTCGATTAGTACACTAACACTCCCTGTTTTTACCTTTGAAACTTTCTAGTCTGATACCTTGTTCTGCTTTCTTCCTCTTGTCTGTATTTTTGTTTTCCCCTTTTCTTTAACTTCTTGCTTTCCATCTCAGCTCACCCTTCCATTCTAAATATTACCATTGTTATTATTACAAGCTAGAAAATACTTAATTGCACACAGTACAGGGACAGTAACAACACCAAAGACAATGACGGGAAGATAGAAAAAACAGGGAAACCAGTTTCCCCACAGCAAAAAATTAGTACAGGAACCAGAGGGGAATGAAGAGAACAGAAACTCAGATCCAGACTCCAACATAATGAAGATAAACTATGCCAAAGGACCCAACAAAGCCCACAAGAATAATTTAAAAGAAGACATACTACAAGTACTCAATGAGAATTTTATAGAGATGACACTGGAAAGGGTCAACCAAAATCTACAGGAGACACTCAAGAAATTCCAAAACAACAAAAATAGAGAATTTGAAAAAGCAAAAGAATAAATAAAGGAAAGCATAGAAGCACTGCATAAACACCAAAGTGAAAGAGAGAACACAATGAATAAATGGATAAATGAACTCAGGACAAAAACAGACAACATTAAAGAGGAAAACTGTCAGGATATGGAAAACCTCAGAAAAAAGAACAAAACAAAACTGCAAAACAAAACAAAAGGCCAATCCAGCAGAATAGAACAAACAGAAGACAGAATCTCAGAACTTGAAGATGAAATGGTAATTAAAGGAAAAACTGTAGAACTATTAATTAAACAACTCAAGACCTGTGAAAAGAAAATGCAAGAACTCACTGACTCCATCAAAAGACCAAACATGAGAATCATGGGCATCGAAGAAGAAGAGGTGCAAGCGAAGGGAATGCGTACTATATTCAACAAAATAATAAGGGAAAATTTCCCAAATCTAGAGAAAGATATTCCCCTACAGATGCAAGAGGCCTCCAGGACACCAAACAGACCAGATCAAAATAGAACTACTCCACGACATATCATCAGTAAAACAACAAGTTCAGAAACTAAGGAAAGAATATTGAAGGCTGTAAGAGAGAAAAAACAAGTAACATACAAAGGTAAACCCATCAAAATCACAGCAGACTTCTCAACAGAAACATGAAAAGCAAGAAGAGCGTGGGGTGAGATCTTGCGGGCACTGAATGAAAATAACTTCAACCCCAGGATACTCTACCCAGCAAAGCTATCATTCAAAATAGATGGAGCAATAAAAGTCTTCCATGATAAGCAGAAACTAAAACAATATGTGACCACAAAGCCACCATTACAAAAGATTCTGCAAGGGATTCTGCACACAGAAAGTGACATCCAACTTAACCATTAAAAGGCAGGCAGCACCAAACCACAGGAAAAGAAAAAGCAAGACAGTAGAGAGTAACATCAAGTTAGGTACACATAATCAAACCTTCAAACAACTAAGACAACTAAATGACAGGAATCACCACATACCTATCAGTGCTAACGCTTAATGTTAATGGACTTAATTCACCCATCAAAAGACACTGTTTGACAAAATGGATTAAAAAAGAGGACCCAACAATTTGTTGCTTACAAGAGACTCATCTCACTGACAGAAATAAGCATATGCTTAGTATGAAAGGCTGGAAGAACATTTACCAAGCCAATGGCCCCTGAAAACAGGCAGGAGTAGCAATACTTATCTCTGACAAAGTAGACTTCAAACCTACATTGATCAAACGAGATAAAGAAGGACATTCCATACTAATAAAAGGGGAAATAGACCAAAAGGAAATAATAATCTTCAATCTGTATGCACTCAATGTCAACGCACCCAATTTCATCAAACATACTCTGAAAGACCTAAAAGCATATATAAACGCCAACACAGTGGTTGTGGGAGACTTTAACACCCCATTATCATCAATAGATAGGTCATCCAAACAAAAAATCAATAAAGAAATCCAAGATCTAAAATATGCAATAGATCAAATGGACCTAGAAGATGTCTACAGAACATTTCACCAACTTCTACACAATATACATTCTTCTCAGCAGCCCATGGAACCTTCTCCAAAATAGATCATATCCTAAGGCACAAAGCAAGTCTCAGCAAATATAAGAAAATAGAAATTATACCATGCATACTATCTGATCACAATGCAGTAAAAGTAGAACTCAACAACAAAAGTAAAGACAAAAAACATGCAAACAGCTGGAAACTAAATAACTCATTACTTAATGAAGAATGGATCATCAATGAATAAAAGAGGAAATTAAAAAGTTCCTGGAAGTCAATGAAAATGAAAACACAACCTACTGGAACCTGTGGGACACAGCTAAGGCAGTCTTGAGAGGAAAGTTTATAGCCATGAGTGCACATATTAAAAAGATTGAAAGATCCCAAATCAATGACCTAATGATACATCTCAAACTTCTAGAAAAACAAGAACAAGCAAATCCCAAAACAAATAGAAGGAGAGAAGTAATAAATATAAGAGCTGAAATCAACGAAATAGAGACCAAAAAAACCATACAAAGAATTAATGAAACAAAAAGTTGGTTCTTTGAAAAAATAAACAAGATCGATAGACCCCTGGCAAAAATGAGGAGACTAAAATGAGGAGAGAAAAAACCCAAATTAGTACAATTAGGAATGCAAAAGGGGAGATAACAACAAACACCATCGAAGTCCAGGAAATCATCAGAGACTACTTTGAGAACTTTTATTCAAATAAATTTGAAAATCTTAAAGAAATGGACAGATTTCTAGATACATATGATCATCCAAAACTGAACCAAGAGGAAATTAATCACCTCAATAGACCTATAACACAAAATGAAATTGAAGCAGCAATCAAGACTCTCCCCAAAAGAAAGTCCAGGACCTGATGGACTCTGCTGAATTCTATCAGACCTTTAAAGAAGAACTGATACCAACCCTCCTTAAACTGTTCCACAAAATAGAAAGGGAAGGAAAACTGCCTAACACATTTTATGAAGCCAGTATTACACTTATCCCAAAACCAGGCAAAGACACCTCCAAAAAGGAGAACTATAGGCCAAGCTCCTTAATGAACATTGATGCAAAAATCCTCAACAAAATAATGGCAAACCGAATTCAGCAACACATCAAAAAGATTATTCACCATGACCAAGTAGGCTTCATCCCAGGGATGCAGGGGTGGTTCAACATACGAAAATCAATAAATGTAATAAACCACATTAACAGAAGCAAAGACAAAAACCACTTGATCATCTCAATAGATGCAGAAAAAGCCTTTGATAAGATCCAACATCATTTCATGATAAAAGCTCTAAGAAAACTAGGAATAGAAGGAAAGTTCCTCAACATTATAAAAGCTATATATGACAAACCTACAGCCAGCATTATACTTAACGGAGAAAAACTGAAACCATTCCCTCTAAAATCAGGAACCAGACAAGGATGCTCAATATCCCCACTCTTATTCAACATAGTACTGGAATTCCTAGCCAGAGCAATTAGGCAAGAAGAAGGAATAAAAGGAATACAAACAGGTAAAGAAACTGTCAAAATATCCCTATTTGCAGATGACATGATCCTATACCTTAAAGACCCAAAAAACTCTACTCAGAAGCTTCTAGACATCATCAATAGCTATAGCAAGGTAGCAAGATATAAAATCAACATAGAAAAATCATTAGCATTTCTATACACTAACAATGAGCAAACGGAAAAAGAATGTATGAAAACAATTCCATTTACAATAGCCTCAAACAAAATCAAATACCTAGGTGTAAACCTAACAAAAGATGTGAAAGACCTCTGCAAGGAAAACTATACACTTCTGAAGAAAGAGATTGAGGAAGACTATAGAAAGTGGAGAGATCTCCCATGCTCATGGATTGGTAGAATCAACATAGTAAAAATGTCGATACTCCCAAAAGTAATCTACATGTTTAATGCAATTCCCATCAAAATTCCAATGACATTCATTAAAGAGATTGAAAAATCTACTGTGAAATTTATATGGAAACACAGTAAGCCACGAATAACCAAGGCAATACTCAGTCAAAAGAACAATGCAGAGGTATCACAATACCTGACTTCAAACTCTATTACAAAGCAATAACAATAAAAACAGCATGGTACTGGCACAAAAACAGACATGAAGACCAGTGGAACAGAATAGAGGACCCAGATATGAAGCCACACAACTATGAGCAACTTATCTTTGACAAAGGAGCTAAAAATATACGATGGAGAAATAGCAGCCTCTTCAACAAAAACTGCTGGGAAAACTGGTTAGCAGTCTGCAAAAAACTGAAACTAGATCCATGTATATCACCCTATACCAAGATTAACTCAAAATGGATCAAGGATCTTAATATCAGACCACAAACTCTTAAGTTGATACAGGAAAGAGTAGGAAATACTCTGGAGTTAGTAGGTATAGGTAAGAACTTTCTCAATGAAACCCCAGCAGCACAGCAACTAAGAGATAGCATAGATAAATGGGACTACATAAAACTACAAAGCATCTGTTCATCAAAAGAAATGGTCTCTAAACTGAAGAGAACACCCACAGAGTGGGAGAAAATATTTGCCAACTATACATCAGACAAAGGACTGATAACCAGAATATATAGGGAACTTAAAAAACTAAATTCTCCCAAAACTAATGAACCAATAAAGAAATGGGCAAGTGAACTAAACAGAACTTTCTCAAAAGAAGAAATTCAAATGGCCAGAAAACACATGAAAAAATGCTCACCATCTCTAGCAATAAAGGAAATGCAAATTAAAACCACGCTAAGATTCCACCTCACCCCTGTTAGAATAGCCATCATCAGCAACACCACCACCAACAGGTGTTGGCGAGGATGCGGGGAAAAAGGAACCCTCTTACACTGTTGGTGGGAATGTAGACTAGTACAACCACTCTGGAAAAAAATTTGGAGGCTACTTAAAAATCTAGACATTGATCTACCATTTGATCCAGCAATACCACTCTTGGGGATATACCCAAAAGACTGTGACACAGATTACTCCAGAGGCACCTGCACACCCATGTTTATTGCGGCACTATTCACAATAGCCAAGTTATGGAAACAGCCAAGATGCCCCACCACTGACGAATGGATTAAGAAAATGTGGTATCTATACACAATGGAATTTTATGCAGCCATGAAGAAGAACGAAATATTATCATTCGCTGGTAAATGGATGGAATTGGAATACATCTTTCTGAGTGAGGTTAGCCTGGCCCAAAAGACCAAAAATCGTATGTTCTCCCTCATATGTGGACATTAGATCAAGGGCAAACACAACAAGGGGATTGGACTATGAGCACATGATAAAAGCGAGAGCACACAAGGGAGGGGTGAGGATAGGTAAGACACCTAAAAAACTAGCTAGCATTTGTTGCCCTTAATGCAGAGAAACTAAAGAAGATACCTTAAAAGCAACTGAGGCCAATAGGAAAAGGGGACCAGGAACTAGAGAAAAGGTTAGTTCAAGAAGAATTAACTTAGAAGGTAACACACTTGCACAGGAAATCAATGCGAGTCAACTCTCTGTATGGCTATCCTTATCTCAACCAGCAAAAACCCTTGTTCCTTCCTATTATTGCTTATAGTCTCTCTACAACAAAATTAGAAATAAGGGCAAAATAGTTTCTGCTGGGTATTGAGAGGGGGGGGAGAGGGCGGGGGCGGAGTTGGTGGTAAGGGAGGGGGTGGGGGCAGGAGGGAGAAATGAACCAAGCCTTGTATGCACATATGAATAATGAAAGAAAAAGGAAAAAAAAATAGGCATGTAAGTTTCTTTTCACTGTTTAATACCTCCAAAGTGTTGATGGTGAATCATATTCTTTTGTCTAAATATACCAATTTTATTTTTTAAAACCATTCAGCTCCTGAAGGATGCCTGTGCTGCTTCCAACTTTTGGCAATTATGAATAAGGCTCTGGTAATCATTCAAGTATAGCTACTTCTGTAGACATCTTTGCTTCAAGTAAATAACTAAAAGTGAAAGTACTAATTCAAATTATAAGACTGTTTAACTTTGTTAACAAAATTATTTTCAGTGGCTTCCTAATTTTATTTGTACCAGGAAAAAAAAATGAGAATTCCTGCCTCTCCATATCTGCACTATTATTTGATATTGTTGTGTTACTTAATTTTAACCATTATTATAGATATGTAATGCTATCTGATATTGTGCTTATTTGCAGTTCTTTAATAATACATGATGGTAAGCATTTTTTATTACACTTGCTTTCCATTTGAATATCATATTTGCAAAAGTGTCTGTTCAGATAGTTTGCCCCTTTATGTTTATTCTTTTAACAATGTAATTGTATCAATTGACTAGCATATTATCCAACTATTTCACTTCTGAATATATGTCAAAGAGACACCTGCCTGTCCATGTTTATTGCTTCTTTACTCATCAACAAGCCCATTGGTGGGAGAATGTATAAAGAAAATGCAGAATATTTATACAATGCAATATTATTTGGCCTTAGAAAAGATTTGTATACCATGATTTGCAGAAAAATGGGCAGAACTATAGGTGATTATGCTAAGTACAGTAAGTCAACCACAGAAAGACAAGTACCACATATTATTTTTTACATGTGTTTTATTTTTCCTTATTATTGCATTATAAATACCATTTTTAAGAACAATATCTAAGGCAAATATCTTTTTATATTGCCTCTCACTCCTATAAGTCATACTGGTCTGTCCTTCTTTGGAATGTTCTTTCAATTCTATAATAATTTTATGAAAATACCGGGGATAGTTGATTGAAATCAATAGCCTACACATTTGGTTTTTATGTTAACTTTCTGTTGCTGTGACGAAATACCTGACATAGATATCATAAAGGAGGAAAGATTTATTTTGGCTCACAGCTTGAGAAGTTTCAGTCCATGGTCTACTTAGCCTTGTGACTTTGGGCCTATGACGAGGCAGTAACCCATAGAAGTGCAGGAAATAGGAAATTACTCACCTCATGGTGGCCATTACACAAAGGAAAGAAAGAGGAAGGGGCCAGGATCCCAATATTCCCACCAATGGCACCCCCCACCCCAATGACCTAACATCCTTCTAATAGGTCCCACTTCTTAAAGTTTTCAGCATCTTTCAATAGCACTACAAGCTGGTGAGCAACTATTCAATATATAGCCTTTGGGAGACATTTAGGTCGAAGGCATTACACTCCTCTCATAGATGATAGTAAAGTCATTCAAAACAGAAGAGGTCAACATACCTGTAATCCCCAGTCTTCGGGAAGCAGAAGCAGGAGGATCAAAATTTCAGACAACTTGCGCTACAAAGTGAGACTCTGTCTCAAAAGAACAAACCCAAACAAACAATCAAAAAACCCAACAAAACATACAGAATCATTATTTGTGTCCTCTGGCCTGTGTGTTTCCAGGAACAAAAGAAACCCTCAATTCATGATTATTAATGAATATCATTACTGAGTCTTTATGAAAAGGCTTGTGTAAATCACTGTTTCACACATTTGGTAAAATTTCCTGTTTAAAATACAGAAGAATAACAATTGAACAGTGTTTAAAAAGAAGAAAACAGGGAGGCAGAGACAGAAGGATCACAGTTCAAGGCCAGCCTGGTCAAAAGTTAGAAAGACCCTATTTCAAAAGCAATTCAGGTGTGTTGATGCATTCCTGTTGTCCCAGCTACTCAGGAGGCAGAAATAAGAAGATCACTTTGGAGGAAAGCCCCAGGCAAAAGTGCAAGATCTTATCTGAAAAACATACTTAAAAAACACCTAAACAAGATAAAAGGGAAAACATTAAACCCCAAAAGAATTAGGGTATGCCTTAAGTAATAGAGTGCTTGCCTCACAAACATGAAGCCCTGAGTTCAATCCCCAGTATTGAAAAAAGAAAGAAAATATTTGAAGGGGGTAACCCATCTCTCAGGCATTTTTAAAAATATTGACTGTTTGTTACTACTTCATCTTGTAGTTTCTCACAAGTTGGAATGCCTGGGAGTTAGCTAGCTATATCATTCACAAAAAAATCCATTCTCTTTAACCTGAACCTGTACTGAGAAACAAAATAAGAAAAAGATTTAAGCACTTATTGATCAGTTCTAGCTTGTCACTAATCAATTCTAATGGGGGAATCAGAGGACAGTGGTAGAATCACTTTGGTTTCTTAAATGGATCCAATTCATTTAATATCTTAAGAAATAAATTAGTCATTAATATAAACCACACCTATGATTCTATTTAATATACAGTAATATGTTATATAAGCTATGTGTTCATATATAATAAATAATTTGTATATTATATATAAAGCAAAATATATGTATATAATTTACATGTATAACATGTATGCATATAAATTAAATTTGGGAAATGGGAAGATAAAGATAAAATGTGAATCATATATTTTTTGTCTGGAGGAAAATCAGCCCTGCGCATTCACACTCTGAAAACTCTTCCACATGCTCAAAGCAAACATATGCTAGATAGAATTTTTAATTAAAAAAAATACAGAAAATAGCCTGATTGACCATCAATATAAACACATGGCAGAATGTTATTCAGCAAATAAAATAAGTAAATAAACAAATAAGAGCTAGATTAAACAACATGAATAGATCTCCAAACATGCTAGGCAAAAATTTAAGTCACAGACTTACATTTACAAATAAGCAGAATTTATATAAATTAAAAATCAATATATTTTGTCCAAACAAAAATACATGCTATAAAATATGTGTTTAAAATGGCTCAACAAAGAAGATTCTGGGAAGATATTGAAATATGAAGTCCCTGAAATCTGTCCTTGCTAGCAGAGAAGAATTATACTGGCAGAATTGTACTGATGTAACTGTTTTAGAACCTTGGAACTTATTGAAAGCTTGCAACTTTCAGAGGAAGACTTTCATGCCAAATTAGGTTAATTCTGGTCACTCTCAGCTCTTGGAAGAGGATATATTTTTCTCAGAGAGAGGTTGGTAATTTTGTGGAAAATACTGAAAAAGTAAAAGACAGAGAGAAGCAAGGATTGAACTATGTGTCATCAAAACTCATATTGTATAAAATTAGCTGTGCTGCTCTACTGCTCCAGGCTTTGTTATAGAGGGGAAAGTTCATCTCCCTTTTGGCTAGCAACACCATTATGTGAGAATTTTCAGAATCTTTAGCAGTGTGTATATGTACAAGTACTGGTTCCAAATTCCTCTCTTCTTCCAAATCCCTGTCCTTTCTCCTGAGGGTATATTGCCTGTTCTTTTCAGGCAAGTCATCCTTCAGCATTCCGGGCTGCATGAGTGCAGCTCAAATGTAATGCCAAACAAATCAACAGAATAGCTGTCAGGCCTTCACTGGAAACAATATTAGCCTTGTCTGTTCATACTGAGAGCAGAATGGAAGTGACACAAATAAAATGTAATGGGATAAAATATATTGCTCAATCTACAGTAACAAGGAACTATTGGCTGACAATCTTTTTCTCTCCCATCACTACATTTCACTATATTTCTCTATGATCTCTTCATAGTGTTATTTAATTAATGCTTATATCAATGTGCAACACATAGTAGGAGTACAATAAAAGAATTTTAATGAATAAAAAAATACATAGATGAGTTAATTCAGCTTCAATGAATTGGTTATAGAATTTGTTCTTGGGAATGCAAAATGTTAAAGTTGGAAAAATAATATTGTAATAAAGCTTCTAATGCACTGGCTTTTCCTGAAAAATGAAATTTTACACTAAATTCTTGAAATGCAGTTATTTTGATACTAGGTGAAAAGTCATTACTACATGATCACTGAATACTAATGATCTTCAGCACTGGACATCTGAGAATTTCTTATATTAAAAATAGCAATGTTCCTTGAACTATAGAGATAAGAGACGTATGAAGAGGATTCTATAAGTAAACACTATTGTTTTGGATTCATGAAATATCTACATACCCAGAGGATTGATAACAACCTACAATATGATTTTAAACAAAAGAATATGATAACTTTAAAGGTACAATATTTTTTGCTTAATAAAATTCTCTGTCTCAATAAATTTCATTTTCTACATTAAAAAAGATGAAAATACAGAAGATTGATTAGCATTTTTGATGTCTAATATGTCCATACTGCTTTTACATTTCATGTACAAAATCTCTTTTCATTTTTGCAATAAAGTATGTATTGCTATTAATTCTACTGTTAGACAAAAAAGACATAGATCACACAGCAAATTTGCTGTCCACGATCACACAGCAAATAAGTTGGAGAGCTGGTCTTTGAAGGTGTGTTTATGTAGCTAGGAAAGTCCTTGCTTTATGACCATCTTCACTGCCTTCAACTATGTTTATCATTTCTTTCCTAAACTACACCACCACCAGCCCCCAAAAATATCCAGAGATATTCTTGGCAAAGGAGTCACTGGATAAAACACACATGCCTTTGGTTCCTCTCTAACATTTAACATTTGTGGTACTGTTTGCTGAAAGAAGAGAAATGCTAAGATTTGAGACCAAATGTTTACTGAGCAGATTATTCTTGATGGCCTTCTGCTTAAAAGTTTAAAATTAAAAATAGAACACTATTCGGTGCTTATCCCCTGCCAAACTGTGTAGGAACAGCAACACATTTCAGAGCAGGGCATCTGAAGTTAGAAGCTTAGCAATACATCTTCCTTTGCCCCCAGTATTAATAGCCTCTGTCTTTCTCTTTCAGAACAGAAAATAGTAACTAATAGCTTTAATAGCTGCCACTTTCATCACTTTAACGGCAAAAAACTCAGTTTTTCTTTTACTCTTCAGAATCTATAGAGCACGGATGGCTACTTATGGGTCTGAGGAGTTCTGGAAGTGTTGCTTTGAGGGAATTACAGTCATGCTTCCCCAAATATGTCTCACCACAAAAATGATAAATGGTGGTAAAGAAGAAAGGATAGGGTGGTAGGAGACTGTAAACATGTCCCTCACTTCTCTGAGTATGTTTACGTTTTCTCACCTTGAGGGAATATGGTTGCAGTGATATTATGTGGTAAATGAGAGTGCTCTTTTCTCTTCTGACAAAGTTTGTAGAACAGGGAGATTTGGCCTGGGGAAGAGGTAGAATGAAATAAAATATACCCTTTCTCTTGATCTGTTTAGCTAACAAAAAATGTGTGTATGGTGAAAGACATCATTGTGGATTCTATAGCCAAATGTCTTGATGTGCTTGATAGGCAAGAAGGCACTTGAAGAACACTGTGTGGACATTGTATGGGGTGACAAGTTGGTGGTAGATTTCTACCATTGCCACTTGCTGACTAAATGATCTAAGACAGTCAAGTTTTCTGAATTTCAGTTTTCCTAGTTGTAGTATAGGGCAGGATTAACCTACACTGCACAGTTACCATGACAATTGGGGTTGCCAGCTGTGGTAAATAAAAATACAGGGTGCCTATTTAAATTTGGATAAAACTTTTAGTATAAGTATGTCCCAAATATTGAATAGGACATACTTATACTGAAGGAAATTGCTTATTTGAAATTCAAATTGAACTTGATGTCCTGTGTTTCACCAGGCAACCTTACTTGAGAAGTACGGTAAAACATCTACTAGCACAATGCCTGACACAAATTTGTTCCTCAACAGAATATATAGCCCTCTCTAACTCCTACACTGTATTTTCATGCTCTGCATGAGGACTCATTTTTTAAACTGTCAAAATGAGCCAAAATTTAATTTTATTTCCCTGGAAGCCACATATTGGTAAAATATTAAATGATCTTTTTGTTGAGGCTTCCCTAAGGAATTTCTGTTTTTTGCCATCAGAGATTCCAGGAAAGCTCAGGATCTCAAGGTTAAATCACTTTCATTAACTGACGTAAGTTAGTTTGTTAACTAGAAAACACAAATAAGTATTGCTTGAGTTTATATGTCATCATTTCTGGGGAAGACATGGGTATTTCATTTCATGATATTTCATTTGACTATGCAACAAGGAAGGACAAGCAAACTATTTCACAGTTGGAGAAATCAAGGCATTGATTGCTTTCATGAGTTGCATACTCACAAGAACTAGTCAGTCAGTCAGAAGGCTGAAAAGAATTAAAATTAAAGATCAACTCCTGGAATTCTTATCAAATTCATATTTGACTTTAAAAGATAAAGAAAGAATAAAAGAAGATAGAATATGTGGAAGTGTTAAAAACCTTTAGAAAAAAAGGCACTGAGACAAACCATTCTTATAATTTGGAGTTAAACATTTGTCATTATTTAGTCTATTTTCCACCATTCCAATATTAAAATGAAGATCAAATGAGTTATGGTTAAATAGCATTTAAATTAGATTGATGTGCACAAAGGTTGGTAGTATGAAACATAACTCTAATTTTCATTTTACACTTGGATTAAGTCCAGCCCTCTATTCAATGTGTTATTAAATTTAATTAAAGCATTCACTCTGTTGCTAAAAATAACCATCTTTCTTCAAAGTATAATTATTAGAAAAGTGCACATTTATTTTTATTGCTTATCTACTAACTGTAATAAACAGTACATGTGTACATTTGATTTATCTGCTACATGTAAACATCAACCCCCCTTTTTAATGGTCTAATGTTAACAAGAATACATGCAATTCTTAGTGACCTTTGTATAATAAGACATGTACACGTTCTGTTTGATATGACGCTTGATCTATGTCCCAGTTTGTATTCCATCTTATTTCTCTTATTTCTGCAGTTATGAGCTAAAGGTCACTTTATTCCATCAAGGAATAAATGTTCTAAAAATGAGCAAATAAACAAATATGATAAGCAATGTGGAATGAGTCTCTACTTACAGTCAAGGAAAACTGAGTGTATCTAAAGATACAAAAATATTTGGAGGAAATTTATTTTATGTTGTAGTTGGCACCACGAATTGAGATATTCAAACACTGGACATAGTCTTGGGCCAATATCTGCAATTATACTCCCAGTGTTTTTTAAATTCTCTGTCATCCAAATTTAGAAAAATACAGCTATGATAGTCAACGATATTCTATTAATGCCAAATAATTGTTTTCAGAGCTACTTTTTTTTTTCTCTAAGCATTTCACCTTTTTGTTTTTCTAGAGGCAGTGTGAGGCCCACAGGAGGAAGTCTATAGCTTTCATCTTGATTTATAGAGACGATGATAAAAGTTTAGTCTCACAGCTTGTTGCCCACTCCTCTGGTAGAATGCAGCCTACAGCATATGTTCAAAGACAGGTTACCCACAGCTGAATGTAGTTGGATTTCAGTAAACATAGCCCACTGTAAGAACATACTGAATTTAGGTTCAATTTCACATGGAAGAAAAGTAGGAACATTCTAATACACAATATGCTTTCCAATTAACTTTATGCCTAAGATATATGTTTTGTTTTACCTCAATCCTTAGGAAGTTAAATTTGCGGTATATAATGTTCAACATAAGCACACTGATGTGATATTTACTTCACATGTAAATGTTACATTAATTCATTTGGAAAATATTTTTCCTGAATAGTCTCTATATAGTAGACACTGTTTCAACTCTCTCAACTATTATTAAATTTATAAAATTTTCTGAAAAATAAATATGTAAATTATAGATATTGAAACATATTAAAATAGAAAAGAGCAGATGCTATGAGACAATATAAGAGAAAATTAGGAAAGACTTTCCTGAGGAATTGACACTTTTGCTGAGACTCTAAAGAATGAGGAGTCAGCAAAACTGAGGGCACAAGGAAGAAAGCTCCTGTCAGAAGTCTGAAAACTTGCAGACACTTGGCAAAGGGATAAGAGATAAAGTCAAATTTGGCTAGTCTTTGGAAAGACAATAACAAAGGAATGACAAATTGATTTGCATTTTCCCTTTTCTTCTGTGAATTAGAGAAGGCACTAACATTGGGAAGAAAGGAAGTGAGAGACCTAATACAGAAGATAATTGAAACTCTATATATAGTGGCAAAGGAGGTGGAGAGAAATTGATTCATTATTCTAAATGCATTAAATGAAAACAAAACAAATAATTGAATTTGTTACATTGTGTTAAGCCTTTTATTACTTGGACAAAGACCTGAGAAAACCATCTTAAAGGAAGAAAGATTTATTGTGGTCCACAGTTTTGGAGATTTCAGCCCATGGTCCCTGGGCACCATTGCTTTAGGCATGAAGCAAGGCTGAACACCACATCAGAGGGAGAATGTGACCAAGGCTACTCACCTCATAGAGCATCCAGGGATAAGGTATATCTTTGCAGGACACACCTGAGTGATACTTCCTTCATCTAGGCTCCATCAACCAAAATATTGTGCTATGAATCCAAGAAATTAAAGCATTGGGTTAGGTCAGGGTTCTCAATTTCATCTCTCAACAGAGTCATCAGCTGGGGACCAAACTTTCACCACATGAACCTTTGGGGGGGCCACTTCATATCCAAAACATAACATGCATATTTCAATTTTATTTCTTAGAGAACTATTCTTTGAAATTCCCCAGAGTAGGGCCAGCCATGGTGGCATGTTTCTGCAATACCAACTATTCCAAGATGAAGATAGGAGGATCATGGGAGGCCAGCCCAGGTATAAATTAACAAGACCTTATTTCAAAAACAAGCTGGGTATTGTGGTAAATGCTTGCAATTCCAGCTACTCAGGAAGCAGAAGTAGGAGAATCAAATATAAGGCTATTCTGGGCAGAAGCTCAAAACCCTATCTGAAGAAAAGAAAATGACTAGGGATGTGCCTCAAATAGTAAAGCACTTGCCTAGCAAGTACAAGGCCCTGTGTTAAAACCCCAGTACTGCCCAAATCCCTGGAGAAACATAAAAGTCATGCAGACAACCCAAATATTAAAAAGACCCTCTGAAATAAATCATAACAGGTAAATGTAAGATTATTCTCTGCAAAGATATCATCTCACATCAGCAGAGTGAATTGTCCTTTCTCCTTAGCACGAACTTTTGTGTTGTACCCTAACTAAACTGTGATTTCTTGATGACTACTCTCCTGGAGGCCCTTTAGCCCTGCCTGCCCTTCTGCTGCTTACATTCCCTTATAGAGTGATGTTCACTCATGTCTGTGAACTGGTGGAATATATAAATGATAGTTTGTATGTGAAATAACTGAAATGAATTTGATTTAATGTATTTGTTATAAAACAATTCCACAAAGTCATACAACATAAGAAAACACACATCTCTTTATAATCCTAACTTAGAGTAAATACAATATTCCACAAAAGGATCCCCTGCATAGCTACAAAACAGAGATGGCCAACCTGGACATGGAAACCTAACAGAAGATAATGACGAGGTGTTGCTTGTGCACAAAATGCGGCATTGTTGTTAAAAAAAATCCAACAAAAAGTTTTAAAAAGTAATTCTAAACTAAAATAAGACAATAGAAATGTTTTACACTTAACTTTGACGTTCTTTTAAAGCAAAATATTTTACTTCTTTATGATTGGTAGAGTGATCTTTGCCATTTATTTGGAGTAATATTCTTAGAATTGCTATCAACATCCTGAAATTATAAAGAAGATTAAGACTCAGGAAATATACAAGATAATAAGATTGCATAGCAGTGACTGATGATCAGATTGTCACTAGAACTCACTTCTAAAGAACCAACATATTATAGATTTTTATCTTTTTCAAGCAAGGCAATACTATCCTAAATCATTAGTAAATGTGACTTGTTTTAAGCAAAATTCCATTTCTGGAGAGCTCAAATGTGGTATTTGTTGTTGCTGTCATGAGACAGGGACAAGTCTCAAACTCACTATGCAGCAGAGGCTGGTTTCAAAATCTGGATCCTCCTACCTCAGCCTCTCAAGTTTCAGAGATAACAAATATGTATTACCATGCCTGCATTAAAATGTGATGTTTTAAAATCACCTAATTACAAATCACATCTTAGCTATCATTTCTATATATGTTATTTGAAGCACACAAGACTTGTTATTTAGTTTTCTACATTTCACATAACAGAATAAACAGGATTTAATAGTAAAGGGTTCTCTGCTTTTAGCACATAAAATAAGTTTATTTCCTACTGTAAATATTTTTTAAGTTAAACTATATTCTTCATATTATAATGTTAAAGAAGAACAGTCATAGATATTTAGATAATTTTATAAGCACTTATTTTTAAACAAAAAAGGAAGTACTAATTTATTTAATCTTCATCAGTGGATGTGCAAATATTCATAGTTCCCATAAAAAAATGGTTGTTTAGTGGTGTCATTGGAAAAGATCAGATACTTTAAAGTGAACAATTCAATTGGATATTGAGAATATTTGAAATCTCCAGGGGGTTAACACAGTGTTGGAACCATCTTTTTATTCTCTGCTTGAGCCACCAAGTGTCATTTCTTTAGAGCACCATGAATTAGCCCATCAAACCCTCCTGTTTTACAAATGGCAGAGTAGTGGAACATCTCTGGAAAAATAAGTAATTTTTACCCAGTAATGCAGATAAGCTAAAGTTTAAAACATACACACTGTGTACATATGTTTACATGTATACATCTCTCTCTCTCTCTCTCTCTCTCTCTCTCTGTGTGTGTGTGTGTGTGTGTGTGTGTGTGCACCAATTCCCTTGGTAGATTGCCATGAAGTGGATATCTCTACTTTGGAAAGACAGAAAAATGGACAGGCAACATCAGCTGGAAGTCACCAACATTTCTGTAAAACATCAGACACAATTTATGTTATCCTTAGGATAATGCTCTTGAGAACTGATCTAGGATTTTCTTGAGAAATACAAATCATAAGAAAATGGGTAGCAATAAAAGTCACATCAGAGCATTTCTGGAGTGGGGGAGGAAATAAATCTGGATGTGATTAATGGACATTATTTTCACATGCAGAATATTTCAGGGATGCACTGGCCATCAAAAAGGGGCATTTGAAACCGAGTGTGCTCATTCAGTTCTATTCTCCATATCTAACCAACAGTGTGCAGACTTTCTATCTGACATTCTTTCTAGCCACAAAACCAAACTATGAAATAATGTAATCAAGCTTCGTCTCCCCCATGATCTCTTAATTTCCAAAGAAAGGTGTTTGGATCTTTTTGATAAGAAAGAATTTAAGCAACCTTATTTCTGAAGGAAAATTCTTCTTTTCCCTATATGAATGTCTCCAAGAGCATCCCTAAAATGAGATTAGAGATATTTTATGGAATCCTTAATAATTGCATGTGTAAATTCATCAGGAGAAAGCTAAATATTAAAATCTACATCTATCATCTCTTCTGCCAAGGCCTTGGCTGACAGCAGGACAACAGCTCTTCAAAATAATTGAGATGTGAGTATATAACAAGGCTTCCTCTTATATTAGGAAAGGAATTTATATATGGCTTCTTCTCTCATAGGGCTTATGGTATAGAAAGGAAATTCCTTATATTTATTCCCTTTCTTTACTTTTCCTATTTCTTAACAAAACTGTCATCACTAATCCTTTCCTCCTGACTTCTGATCAGTGTTACTGATAAAATTAAAGTCCACTCTCAAAGGAAAATGGCAGTATCAGGTGGCCAACAACCAGAGCCAGTGGGAACTCCTTCAGAATCAAGGGTAAAATATGAGGCCATCCAAGCAGTGAAGACAGTGAATCTGTCTTCAGAGAGGGAATTAAAAAAAGAAATAAAAAGTGTGAAGGATCTGTTGAAACACAGTTGTAAGCAACATGCAGTAACTGTGAATGGCTGAGAAATCACAGTAGTTTAATAGACCTGCTGGGCATATCTAAGGAGAGAAGCATTTTTTTTTTCTTTTAACAAAGTAGCTGCCTATGTTTGCCAGCTCTGTGGGATCTGGGGGCTAAGACTGAAGATCAAAATATCCATTCAAAGTCTGCTCAGGATGGAAAAACTGAAAGCTATCCTTTATTGTTATTTCTAGGCACAAGTAACAATCATAATACTAACAACAAGAAAAATAATTGCCATTAAATATGCTATTATGTGTTGTCAAAATACATTTATCTATGTAGTGATTGCATATTAGTATTAAAGAAACCACTTCTATCTGGAATATTGGTTTAGATATTTTCATAGTGGCTTACATGAAAGGGAAAATATGTTGTTTCTTGTAATTTAAAGACTCAGGTATGGCTGACTCCAGGCACTTGGCCAATGACATCAGAACTCACTCTATGTTGTGCGTCCCTCTTCCTTGAAGACCCCATCCTCTTATAACAGCAGAAGGCACAAGCAGCTCAAGATACCAAACCTGTTTTGTTACCTAACCCCAAGGACAGCATCTTTCCCAATTCTTTTAATCAAAAGGACTATAGTTGAGTTCCAATATCTGTGATAGCCCTTCCTTAAGTCATTTGCCCATCTGTCATTGAACTATGTGGAATGGGGTCCTGGCTTAGTGTCAACCTTATTTGACTTGTGTGAAATGAAAAGGAAGGGGATAAAACATGGAAACTGGGATGCTGCTTTAGGAGCTGGGTGAATGAATGCTGGTGGACACAGATATCCCACCACCCACCAAGTAAAAGAGGAAATTGAGATTTAGTATATAGGATACTAAACCCAGTCTAGGAGTCAATATTTTTTGCAACATTTGTGTGAAAAGGAACTGAGTATCACTCTCTTTGAAGGCTTAAAGTTAAAAGCAAGAGTGAAGAGGGCATAAAAAATTAGCAGAAATCTCATCACATAGTATTCCATAAATATGTACAATTTTATGTTTGTATGTATCTGTAAGAAATAAATTTAAATTTAAAAAAGGTATAAGATGGAAAGAAGCATTTTAGAAATAAATTAAAAATAAAAGGAAAATAATGAAAAGAGGTGTTTTCTAGCTTCTTTGTTTCCATGGGGTTATCAACAACTGAGCTACACCCCTATATAACTGCATTGGAGAGGTAAAGGTGGGTGGAAAAGAAACAAGTAGGTATTGCAGCTCACACTCTTTCAACAAACTTACCAGACTGATTCTGTAAAATCATCATTTCTTAGGTGAGAAGGCTGGCGATGAGAGAAGCAATATATGGTCACCCATATATTGCCCCATATATGGCCCCAGGTCACCTAATTGATAAGTACAGATCTAGAATTTGAATTGAGATTTGGTTAATTCTGAAGGAATTTCTAAGGGAAAACCCCACTGACACCCATATTCCTATTAAACTACATAGAGAAATGATGTTTAGTTAAGGAGTTTATGTTAAAGTAGCTTTTTTCCCCCATTCTTTATAAGAAAATTGTCTGGTAAAAATCAGTGATATAAAATACATAACATTTTGATAAACTCATACTGCTTTACGAAGATATTTTTAGTTAAGGCAGAAAAGTTAACAACCTGTGTTCTAAGGAGAATAAGAATACTAGTTGGCAGATAGGGACGTTTATATTCGTACAAATCAACATACTTATTTAAAGATGTAAGAAAATAAGTATTTTTGTATAGGCTTCATATTTAAGAGGAATAGGCTTACATGCGACCTCACAAATGTCATAAATTGAGTGATTTAAATGTTGAAAAGCAGAACTCTGGGAAATTCCAGGAATATAATTATTTAGAATATAGCTATTATTATCTTGTACCATGTTCGATCCTTTTTCCTCTCAACATCTTCTTTGTGGCTAATATGAGGGAATATTTGAAATGCAAAAAATAACCTTTTTTTTGCTATCCCTGATGGTGTTAGCATATGGCTTTAGCATTTGGTTCCATCCTTTTGGCCCTCCTACTATTTATTTATTTTAATCACTACTTGTGATTGGTATAAGAAGGGCTCTGAGAGTCTATTCCTGGCTGTATTCTTATTCTCACTCACAGTTGGGCCCTAGATCATTCAATTTCCCTTAGCTGCAGAGTCTGCCATCTTTAAATGAGCACAATGTTACTCATCCGTTGAATGAAATCCTTAAAAAATGATTGTTCCTTATGTTTTAAGAGAGTTTCTATTATCTGTGGGGTTTTTCCTCCCTAAGCTCCAAAGCCATCTGTGCCTTCTCATTTATGGCCAAGACTTTTTTGAGTTTCAAATTTGCTTAGAGCTGACAAAACACAACATCTGGATTTCAATTCAAGAAGGAAGGCTCATTTGAAAGCTTTTTAATGCCCCTGGACCACAATGAGATCAAATTGAAGAACATTTTTTATGAGTTGAGTGCAAATGAATTAGAAACATGTGGATTAAATTTCTCTTAAACCTCAAAGGGAATTTAAATATTAAGGAAAAGTGCTTTGCAAAAGGCTTCTTGGCTTCTGCCAAAGTCAGAACACTTGAAAAAGAGCTGGTGATAACTACTGAATCCAAAATGTACCCAGCATTGTCTTCTTTGGTGTATAAAGGACATTTTGATCTTTGAATAAAAAAGAAGAGAAATAAAAACATTTACAAATTTTATATCCAATTACATTCAGTCCTCAGTCTAATATAAGTAGATCTGTAGATTTTTGTCTTTCTTGGGGGAGAGGGAAATGGTTGCTCTGTTTTGTTTAAGAACAAACCAAAATATGAGTGATATATCATATCACTGTCACACAAAACCTCTCTGACATTTCACGTGCTTTATTTTAGATGTAGGAGAAATTTATTAATAAATATTTGTGTCACATTTGTGAAATACAATTTTTTTTATTTTAAGCTAACTCTGTTTTGTTGGGTTTTAGAAAGCTTCTCTGATTAATAGAAAATAACTTTTTATCTCCCTTGGACCTAGGCTGGTAAAACTTAAACACTCATTTTGTGGTCAATGCAGACAAACCTTTACATGTAGGTATTTACAGATATATAAAAGCATGATATTACTAATACTTTAGGACTCGGTCTGACCATGAGGCCCCTGTGCACACAGATGAAATTATTTGCAGAGGAAACTCTGCCATGACCGGGAACCTTAGGAGAGTCACCATAAAGAACATCCGTAAAGAGGACAGGCTAAGGAGAGCAATCATGAACGCAGGAACTGCAATTTTCCCAATTTCCTGAGCTGGAAGCAGCTTAAAATCATCTTTTGCTGGTAGCTACAAAGACTGGCAGTGACGAGGAGTAATTCTCCTCGTCTGCCCTTTCCTCTGAAAGCCTTGATCTACTCTTATCCTGAGGGTAGCCAATGTCATGACATGTCTGCAGCCTTCCTTATCACCACTGCTAATAACAGATTCCTGCCTGGAGACAGCACCACGAGTACAATTTTAAATAATCTCTTCTGGCACAAAATGATTTTGTAAAGCAGACCCTGTAGTTGAGGCAAATATTCACAAATGTGCCAGTGATAACTCTAAAAGTCACTTGACAACATTAAGATAAAAACTTATTCCTAACAACTTTCCTTTTTTTTAACTCCACTATACCTTACATTTTAACTTAAGACCTCCAGAGACATTCTGCCACTCTGTCTACTTAGGAATAATACCAAGGAATGCAGCTGTTGATCCAAGCAGGAGAAGAAGTTTCACCTACATATCTGCTTACTGAGAGAACAATGAGGACTGGCTTGTCCATGTTGGAGGGGGATGAGCCAAAACAAGCTCTCCCAAATTAAGAAAAACATAGATAGCCTTAGAAAATAAAGATTTTTTTTCCTCTATAACAAAGTTGATGCTGAATATGTTGAAATAAAAGGTACATACAGTATTGTTTACCTTCTTACTCCCCTGAGGGAAACTTTTAAAGACAAAATCTCTAGGTTCACAGCCTAGATTTTCTTAGATTTTAATAACACTAGTCATTATCACACTTTTGGTGGAAATATGTGAGTGGTATAATAAAAGAATAATTCAAGGATTGTGAGACATCTGACCAATTGCAAAGCAGTGATGGATTTAAACTTTTCTTAAAAAATAAAAAACACATGTTTCCTTTCTTATGCTGCCTAATACACTCATTAAAGGAAATATATCTTTTTAGTTACGTTTTATGAAACTTCTCTGGAGCTCAGATCTTCAAAATATGCTCTTAGTTACGGTGAGTAAAATATGCTTTACCAGATCTGAATGTCAGATTCTGATTGTTTCTGATTTTTAATTCCGTCCTAACACTATACTTTCCCTTGTGATAAAGAACAGGAGAAAAATTCAAAGCCCTTGCTGTCAGCACAATGGCATAGACTAGCTCTCAAGGCGTGTTCCAGCTCAAAAGAAACTTTTCATGATTCATTCATCTTCAGATTTTAAATGACAATAAACTTCTGCATATATATATAAACTTCTGTATATATATATATATACATATATATATGTACACAAACATATATGCATATCTATATGAAGATTTCTGCATTGAATAATAACCAATGACAAAAAAACAAGCATTTTATGAATATCAATCAACCAAGTGAAAAAACCCTGAAACTTGTACACATACTATACTTTAACCCTAATATGGAGTATTATATATAGAACAACTAATCATATGACTTTCCTGCTATTAAAGATGTTACTTATTCAAGTTACAAAATAAAGTATATTAGTATTGCAATATTGGAATCAGGTTAAAAATAATATGTCTGAGAATTTCAAAACCTATGTGAGTATAAGGCATTTACTTACTGAATCCTTCATTGAGAAGCCATTCATCGAAGGCCTGATGAGTTGGAAGCACACGAGATATGAAGACACAGTCTAAACTGACAGAGCAATAGGAGGGACAGTAGTTAAATTGGCCACTATTCATGACAACCTCTGATTAAATGCCTTATATGTGGCCTTACTGAAATATCATAACACTGCAAGACAGATACTATTTTGGACTCTAATTTATAGCTTAGAAAGTGGAGGTACAAACAGGTTAAGTAGCTTAGCCAGGATCATACAGGTAGGAATAATCAGTTAGGATTGCAATCAGAACTGTACTTCTCCAGAATTCTGTCTCTCAAGGACAATGCCCCACTCCCTCAGTGAGAGTGAGACAAAGCATACTGCTGTTTTTTAGTAAATTGAACTGAAACATATGCTATAGATACTGTCAAATGTCTTACAGACAGCACTTCCATTTTGTTTGTAGCCAAACGTGCCATTTCTTGTGCATGGTTGATCTTAGAAGATGAGCAATTATGGCAGGACAAGACCTTCTGGATTTTCTGTGATGGACATACGATTTTAAACTACTCTCTAGAACAATTAGTAATCTCAGATATGTAAATAATCAATAATCAGCATAGCTCCTGTGACCATTATTTGACATATTTTTATAATATGTAAAATAAAACTGTTTTTCATGATATTTCTGTCATCTGGATTTGTTTAAGACAAAGAATATGTCATCTGCTCTAGTTTAATTAGTTTGATACCTCAAATATAATCATATACAAATCTTTGTTTCTCATACTATTTTAACACTGAAAACATTTTATGTGCAGGGAGCAAACTCTTGATGTTAAATTAATATTTGTTTTTCAGATTTCTTTTTACCCTATTGAGAGAGAAGGAGTGAGAACTTTTTGCTACTTATTCATTAAATAACAAATAGCAAAGGATAGATTTACCTAGAGTTGCATTCCCTATGCATTTATCAAATGTTGATCATGCTTTATAACTCAGAAAAATATCATCTGTTTCATGAAGACCTTCCTGATAATTTCTACTCACCAGTGGTGATCATTGCCTTAATACCTACTTCCTCTATAATGTTCCTAAAACTCTGTAATTTGCTAGTCATAGTTTTCCCTACCAGACTATGAGCTGCTTGGAGCAGTAGATATTCCTAATTTATTTTTATTTGTTGGATCTCAAGACCATAGCAAGTTATGGCATTTCAAAAAGCGATTATTTAAATAAGAAATATAAATTAGCATTCTGAACACACAGTCTTAGTAAATGTCTCAGATTGTTTTCCTGAAATTTTATATATGTGATAGTTTGGAAGGTCAAAAAATAACATAAGTAGGAATAATTAAAGAAAAATAATAAAAATAGCTAATATTTATTGGTCATAAACTACCTGGCAGATATTTTGCAAAATATTTTATAAGGATTATCTCCAGGTACCTCAAAAATTTAATCCTGAAAAGAATCAAGGGCCCACTGAATAAGGGTATGAATGAACTGAACGGACAATTCTCAAAAGATGTACATATGGCCAATAAATATATAAAGAAGTGCTCAGCATCCTTTGCCATAAAGGAATGCAAATCAAAATGACACTGAGATTCCACCTCACTCCAATCAATGGCTATCAATAACAAAAGCATCAACAAATGCTGGTGACCATGTTGGGGAAAGGGACACTTATTAAACTGTCAGTGGGAACATAAATTAGTACAACCACTATGAAAATCAGTATGAAGATTCCTCAAAAAACTAAAGACAAAGCTGCCATATGATCCAGCTATGCCACTTCTGGGCATATGGCTGAAAGAATGTGCTCCAGGATATAATAGAGCCACTTGCACACTTATGTACTTTGCAGCACTGTTCAGAATAATCAAGCTTTGGAAACAGCCCAGATCCCCACAACTAATGAATTGATTAAGGAAATGTGATTTGTATACACAATGAAGTGTTATTCAGCCATAAAGAAAAATGAAATTATGTTGTTTGCAGGTAAATTGATGAGAACTAGAGAGCATCATGTTAAGGTATGTAAACCAGGCTGAAAAATCAAAGGTTTCATATGTGCAGGCTAGACCTATGTGGACGGTAGACCTAAAAGATAAAAGAACATATAAATACATAAATTGTATTACTCTATTAATTGGTTTGTCTGAGGGGAATACATAAGGTGAGAGAGGGAAAAAGAATGCTACAGAGTGAAAAATACTGAAACATTCCATCTATGTATTAAAATATTATAATGTAATACACTGTAAGCAGTTGAGTAACAGGGGAGAAGGGCAATAGAAAAAAGTAGTAGGGAGAAGTAATCTGATAAAAGTATGATCTATACATGTCTGAAATGATAAGGTGAAACCCTTTTGGACTATCAGTATACACTTTAAAAAATGAAGACCAGGAAAATAGAACAGGTCCTTTCTGTGGGTGGGTACTGGTGGGGTGGGGGAGGACATAAGGAAAGAGTGAATAAGGGCAAATATCATGGATGTATTTTGTATTTGCATATGAAAATAGAATAATAAGGAAGATGAGGGAGAAAGATGGGATAAATCTAATTACGATATATTGTAAACACATAAGTACATATATCAATGTTACTTGTGCACATTACATACTAATATAAATAAATTAATTAATACTATCTCCATTTATCCTCATATAATGAGAACATAGAACTATTATCAAAGCATTTCTTTATTATATAAATAGAGTGAAAGATAAATGCTGATGAACTTTAACATTCAAATCTCATCAACTGTATTTTCCATTTAATAGTTTGGTTTCATACAGCATATGAATTTAAGGTTATGTCTGAAATAGGTTCTGTTTACTGGAGGACATTAGAAAATGGAATAAATCAAATGTTGGTGAAGTAGACACCTTGGGTGAATGAAAGATGCTCCATGGACCCAAATTGCATTGACCTTAGAGCAATTCATTGAATAAAGTCTTGAACATCTTACACAATATCACAGGTCCAGCAATTAAAATTTCACACACACACACACACACACACATACACACATATTCATATATATTTATAAACATTGTTCAGCTAAATTATTGCATTTCAATATACTTTACTACAAGAAATACCACATATATAAATAATACAAATGACATTTTTGTTTAATCATCTTAGAAAATTATTTAGATGTTACTTTAATTCTGATGCTCAACCTTTTCATACATGTAAAAATGAAAACGATGACAAATTATTGTGCACCTATTCTTTTCTTGGCACTTTTAGATTTATATTTACATGAATACATGTGATACGAAAAAAAGAACAAAGAAAATCAAAGTATTAAGTTAACAGATATATTTGTTTCTGCTTCTTGCTAGCTATGTTCTCCTGACCACTATTCATTCTTGCTAAATACTCTTATTAAGATGCGTCTAGTTACGTGACTTTTCAGTAGATGATGTGTAGCATATCCTGTGTCCCTTAACCATTAGAAACTAAAAATTGGTATTAAAACATGTGAGCCACACCACAATATTCTAAGGGAGGAATTATTTCTTTTAGTATAGATAAGTAACATGAGGCTCATAAAAGTAAACTTGTATACTCAAGCTCAAAGCTATCAAAAGGATACCTCACAAAACTGACCAGATCTTCCAGATGTCTTCCTCTACCTTTAAAAGAATACGCAACATTACTATGAGGCAATATTTAAAAAAAAAAGTATAATATTGAAAATTGATACATAAATTCTACAAGTCTAGAGGAAATGGATGCAAGGAATGTGGAAAAATGTTCTGTAGTTTGATGACCCTAAATTTCATTTTTAGTCTGTATCTCTATCCTGAGCTCCAGACTTGCATCCAGTATTTTCATAAGTCCTTGACTTAGAAACTCACTAATTGTCTCAAATTAATACACCTAAAACCATGTTTCTGATCTCACCATCCTCAATCCCACCATCTGCTCTTGCTTTGGGTTTTGCCTACCCTCTATATGGAAATCTCACATACCAGTTGCTGACAGCAAAAATCTTGGAGTTATTCTTTGCTTTTCTTATTCTTTTATACCTATACCTTGTATCCAATTACTCAGCAAATTCCATCAATTTTACTATCAAAACTTATCTAGAATCTAATCATTCCTCACTTTCTCACTTATTTTCCTCCTTTCCCTCTAATCTAGTCTCAGTACAGAAACCACAATGTTCCTCCCTGTTCTTGGAGAAAAGAACTAAAACCCTCATAATAACCTACACTGCCTTCCATCATCCAACCTTTCTCCCCTCATTAACTTTGCCCTCAAATCCTAGACCTGACCTCCTGCTCACTCCATTCTAACTATATTGGTCTCCATATTGCATTAGCAGTCAGGTATGTTCCTACTTAGGACCTATGCATTGATTATTTCTTCTAATAGGTGTTCACCACCACCCCTTTCACAGTTCTCCAGTAGGGTCAAATCATAGCTCTGCAAGTTTTTGTTCATATTTGGACAGGATAGGATAGGATAGGATATGGCATAACATAACACAATATTTATTCTCTATTTCTACTTGTTATAATTTAACCTCCATAAGGGCTGAAATTTGTATCAGTTTTGTTAAAGTCTTTATACACAATACCTAGAGTAATGACTGGAGTTTTGTATGTGTTTGCCAAATATTTGTTGAAAGAATGAGTAAATACATAACGTAAAAGAGCATCAAAATGCTAGTACGCTATTTTCATTTCCCTTCTTTTTTGCTCCTTTATGTGAGCAATAATTGCTGCAATTTTTTTCGCAGTGCTGGAGTTTGCACTTTAGGCATGCCACCAGCTGCATTTTGCTTTTTGATATTTTTCATATATGTTCTTGTGTTTTTGTCTGGAATTGTCCATAGACCTGATCCTCCTACCTATGCTTTCCATGCAGCTGGGATTACAGATGCTCATTTATTGAGGTGGAGATCTCACTATTTTCCCCAGAATAGCATATAATTGAGATCCTCCTGATTTTCACTCCCGAGTAACTGGAATTATAGGCATTCACCACCATCCCCAGCTATTGTATTTTAAATTCCACATGTTCTTACATGGTAGTTTTTCTTTTTGAGTTTCTATCACCGTGTTTATAATATTTCATTTCTCTCTGTTCTCTTGTTTTGATTTTAGGAAATCTGCTTTTGGCAAGCACTGGAAAAATTTTTAAAAATGTCCATTGTTTGAAAACAGACATTTTTAATATCATTTTTAATGACAAATGCAGTATTAGTTAATGGTAGTGACAGAAACAGTAGCAAAGCAATCATTCATTGAGGGCTTTTTAGGAGTTACAAACCGTGTTTATCCTTTATTTGTGTGAGTTTATTCAACACTCAGAAAAACCCTATGAAGTATCTGTAATTAACTGAGATAGAAACTAGAGGGAGAGCAATATTAGATAATTTTTTTCAAGGTCACAGAACTAGAAATTGAAAAGTTAGCATGTTAATAAGCTCTTACCCATAATGTTCATAACATCTTTATTTCAAAATACTAAAATACAGTATATTATGCATATATTATATACATAATGATTTAGTTTGCTGAATACATGCTTGCTAACACAAGTGACTACCTAATGGATTGAAAATAATAATGTAATAAGGATTATAGTTTCTTATATATTAACTTCAGTAAAGTATTAGAAATAAATCATAGCTTTAAGGTAAACTCCCCTTTTCTGAGATAAAAATACCTCATTCTTTGTGAGCATATATGTTTTTTCCTGCTTCTAAAGGACTTGTAGGATAAGCAGGTGACTCTTTACACATCCTGGCTTTCTTTTGGAAGAATGGTTTGCAGCCTTGAAAAGGAATCATAATCACTCTGATACCTTTCCTTAGATATGTTCGCTGGACTCCTTGGGGAGGCTGTGAGATCCTGACACTTCATATGAGTACAGTGTGTTTGCCAAAAAATAGTTTTGTTGGGAAGCTGAAGACTTGTTTTTTTTTTTTTTTATTTACTTATGGAAACAGCATGGTTTATCATCTCCCAGAGTGAGGAAATGGAAAAAGAAAATGGCAAACACAAAATAGAAACCAGCTAGTTGGTAAAATAAGTTTAGTTTATACAAAAGGACATGGAGAAACTGAGAAAGTGAACTTCCTAAGAATTAATCAAAGTAGCTGAAGGGAAAATGGTATTTATCAAGCACCTATTGTGCTCCCAGACCCCTGTAAAGTACCTGTATAAGTTCCATACTCTGTGTCTTTGCAACTGGTCACCCATCTATGTTTTTGGTAGAGGCATTGATGTTCAAATACTTTAAATAATTTATTCAAAATTAACTGCCTTGATGTCTTTTTATTTTGAAAACTGTTAGGCTCCAGAGTAAAGTATGGAGGAAAAAAATCAAGAGAATACCCAAAGTTAAGCATATAACTACTGAAATGTGGTTTATTCTTCCCTCCTTTTTCTCAATATTGAGCAGATTTTCCCTTGTATGCTCCTCCTCCCCCACATTGTAATATTTTTTATTTTATTTTATCATTTTTACATTTATTTACATGCATATACAGATGTGGGAATAGGAAGTATTTAAAAAGTAATCCTGGTAAAAATTCTCCTTTCACTGGCCAAATGCTCATTATTTGCTTAATATATTTTCCATTAAGTCTTAAAATCTCATGAATCCCCATCCTTGGTTCCTTAAAATGTAAACCAAGGCTAAGATGGAGTAACAGGTATCAGATCTATAATTTCCTCAAAAATAATGACAAAAACACAAAATCTATGAAGTTACATTTCCTGACCTTGCCCATTCAGCAACACAGGACAGTGATACCTGAGAGAAGTAAACCCCATGATTGCTTGGGGTGGTGGGTGGCCTGGTGAGGATTTGAGACTACAGCACTGAGCTGGAGAGCCCAGTCCATCGCCCTCTTCAGTTCAGGGGCCAGAGTTGGGAGTCTGGGGAGTTTAGTGCCATGTTTAAGATCTAGGTTCCGTGTCACCTGCTATCTTTATATCTAGTGAGTCTAGGATGGACATGAGTGACCTACCTTCAAATTCCTTTCCTAACTCTCCCATAGCTAAGGTGCCTTGGGACAATGACCCTCCTTATGAAGGTGACCAGACACAGTCCCAGCTTACCTCTGAGGACCAGGTTACAGGTCCCTGAGAGCCCTTGGGAATTATTCAGACAAGTTGATCACATCCTTCAGCATGAAGCATGGGCCATAGGACTTTCTTAGTATTACAAACCTGTCTGCCAAACCCAGAATTGGTTCACTGTGTTCCCAAGCCCAGCTTCCAAACTGTGGGTGTTTGTGGCTAATAGATTGTTGTCAATCTCATCTATCTAGTGTTAGGTGACACTTTTTTGGGTAGTGCTAAAACTCCAGGATGGAAATTCTTTTTTTCACTAATTAGGTGGAAAGGAAGCATTTAAAAGTGGTATAGACAGTTTGCAGGCAATGAGGTAGAGAGAAATGACCTGCAGAGAGAACGCTCTGAGAGCAGCAAAGCCATGTCCTGAAGTCTTCATTTCACCTTTACTGAGAAACATGTCTGTAAGAGAAACAACTTTATGGTAAGAAGAGAATCATGGAATGAAAAAGACAATCCACATCATTCAAAGGAAGTCAGAGAACATAGGAGATGATTACCTCAGTAGTAAGAGAAGAATAAATGTGAATTAATCACTCTAATACCACCTACCATAGCTTGAAAGCAATCTCCCAAGAGCTATTGATTTAAAGTAATTTAATTGTACTCCAGAAAAAAAGCACAAGAATATTTATGGGAAATTTATTACATGTAGCACCCCAAAAAAATCACAGTGTAAAGTATTTCATCAAAAATTATAAGGCAAGTAAAGAAAGAAGGAGAAATAGTATGACAAAAAATGAAAGGCAACTCAAAGGTAGGAGATTGAAAGCCATCAGTAAAAACAGAACTGATGCCAGATGAAAATGTGTATCTATACAAAGTAAGTAAGGGTTTTAGAAATTTTAAATATGGGACTAGTTATAAAGTATTGTTCTTCATTTTAATCACTTTAAAAACTATTTGATTGTATAAAGTAAAAAAAATGCAATGTATTATGAAATTCATAATATATTTAGAGGTTAAATATAAGGTAACAATGTTATACAGGCCAGTAGAGGGGCAATGAAGAATGCTATAGTAAGATCTATGTTATACATGAAGTCATGTGATATTAATTGTAAGTTAAATACATAGCATAAAATGATGACAACTACTTAAAAGGACTTAGGAGTCCATTGTTAGAGCTCTCAATGTGGAATGTTTATTTATAAAAAATAAATAGTGACTATATTAGATTACAATGAATTGACTACATCAGGAATTCATGAGTTTATATTGATAAAGTAAATGGATGACAAACTAATTAGGAGAGGAGAGAAATTTCTTCTGTTTTTATAAATTTCATAGTTCCCTGATATTCCATTTAGCCTTTTTCATCAATCATGCATATAGATGAAGTTGTGTAGACTAGTCTACCCACTTTCAGTTATAATTTTTTGTTAAAAAAGTCTCATTAAACTCCACAGAAAACATATTTGATTCAAGGCATGAAATAAAACTTCATTATCTACACTTAGAATTTTTTTTATTACTTCTGCTGATTTAAAGCATGGTTTTATTTTTTGTTTGGTTATGCACTTCTAATCTAAATATCTTTGGATTCTTTATAAAAATTCTATTTTCATAAAATATCAAGGCTACTTCAAAACTCAAAAAGAAAATGCATATAACTGACAAACAGACAACTCAATTGAAACTCTCAGCTTTTAAAAGGTACTTATATTCAGTGTTACCACCGAAGTTGATCTAACTTGGGTTTTTGAATCCTGAAATGACTGCTAATGTGTGAAACCACTTCATATTCTTTGTCTCTTTCTGAAAATTGGCAGAGATAATCTTTGTTGATCCCTAACAAAATAAAATAAAAGTAACTACTTTCTTATGACTAGCCACAGCAATCAGTTGGAAAAGCCTTTTTAATCTTGTGAAGGAGATAGTGTTACCCAATGTCACATATTGCTAATGGGGCTATTCTAATAAAATATGCTAAAAACATTACACAATAGAGTATTAACATAGAGGCACATATAATAATCTTCAGGCTTAAGTATCTTAGATAAAAGAAAAAATGTTAAGTAGAAAATGACAATAGAAGAGTTCTATCTTCTTTGTTCTATCCCGTTTATTGAATGGCAAATATTTGCCATTGTGTGTTCTAGGTCTCAAATACAAACTCCCTAAAGCAAGATCTCATACATGGTCACTAATGTTCCCCCTCAGAAAGAAATTCTCATGACATTTGTACCTTGAACATATTGTGGACTCTTTCTATTAAAATAAATCCATAATGCTAAAAATATAATCTAGGTAATAAGACTCACTTAAATAATAATATTAAGAAAGTAAGTAAAAATGACTTTTAGTACAGTTTTTAATAAATGCAGATCCTGGGATTTGTTTATAGGCAATGATTAGATGTACCTTTGAAATTTATCTCCAGGTAATAAGAAAACTCAATGAAATCCTTAGAAAGAATTTATAGTAATCTTTATTCCCTTATGAAAGGAATTTAAGTGGTTTTCTCTCTAGATATATTTAAAAGTGGAGTTGCAGAAGATAAAGATATATCATCTGAACAAAAAGATTGACTTCTTTTTTATGAGACAGGCTTCAGTTAGTGCTGGGATTACAAACATGCACTACTAGACCTGCTACAATTGACTAGTTTAGAGGGTTAAAAATTTGTGATAGACAGTTACCACCAAAAGAGACAAACAATAAGAAACAATAAGAACAAAAAAATAATAATAACAAACTCCATAACTGTGATAGACAGAAGAAAAAGAGCATTTATCTGACTTTACCTCCTGCCTCCTTTCTCAAATGCACAATCACACATCTACTCTCATTCTGTAAAGCATTTTTAAAAAACACTAGGAATCTGCCTGTATAGCTATCTTTATCTCAAACTAGCAAAAATGCTATGTCTTTCTTATTGTCTCATATGTTTTCTCTTTAACAAAATTGTAGAACAAGAGGGCAAAACAGGTTCTGCCTGGAAGTTGGGGGGGCAGGGGGCAGGGTGGAGAGGTGGCCCAAACAATGTATACACATGTGAATAACTGTAAAAAAAGAATAAAAAATACAGATTAAATGAAAAAGTTAGTTACCTTAGTAACAATAGTCAGTAATAACCTCGATTAAAAGTATTGAACTTTTCCAATGCTGAAACCATCATTGCCCTTTTAATAAACCTTACCTTGCTCCTAAATGTATAAACCTTTGAAACCAAAGTATGATTCATTTGACTATTTCATAGTGAATATATTATCAAAATTTGACTGGTATAGCAATGAAAAACAACAACAGCCAAACCCCAACTAATCTCAAAACCTCATGTTGGTATCCAAAATGATTTTCAAAAACCATTAAATTTAAAAATAAAACAAAAGAAAGATGATTTAAATATCAAACTGTAGAGATAAAGTAAAGAACTGGACTTAGGGGTGCAGCTCAAGTGGTAGAATATTTGTCTAGCCATCCCAGTACCACAGAAAGGAAAGAGGGAAAGAAAAGAGAAGGAAAGGAAGGGGAGATGAAGGAAGGGGAAAGGAAGGAAGGGGAGGGAAGGCAAGGGGAGGGGAGGAAAGGAGAGGGGAGAGGAAAGGAGGCAAAAGGAAAGGGGAAAGGAAAGGAAAGAAAACTGAAAATAAATAAAGAAGATATAATCAAAATTAAACAGGTTGTCTTCCTTCTAATTTAATAGTACAGAAAATTATCAAGTTGAAAATACTGTACTACCTTCCAGGACCCAACAATTCCTCACTTATTTATTTATTCACATAATAAATAACAGCATAAATTCTCAATTCCTTGATGCATTTAGAGACCCAAATCAACAATGAGACCCTTATGATTGTAATATGCATGCATGACATTTGATCTCTTCAGCTCCTCTCTAACCTAATGGACTCACAAAACAATGGAAGAGGGAAACAAGGACACAAATGGACCCAAGACAGCCAGAGAAGGACAGGTGGAAAAAAACACCTTAAGCACAGAATTATATGAAGGGTAATAATTGGCTAATGAACCCAGGAATCTGCTTTTGATAATGAAGATGGAGTCATTCAGACCAACTATTTATGGATACAATTATCACTCTAGCTTCCTAATGGCATTGTTAGTCCATGTGGGATAAATATTTGTGTGTATATCTTGCTTTAAGTAAACCTGGATGTATTTGATGTATGTATGTATTCAGTCTGCAGTGGGAAGTTATGCAGGACAAACTTATTTGTGTCTTTCTTTATTAAGAAAATAAATGTTTCCAGTTGGAGGAGGAAGGAGGTGAGGAAAGGATGTAGGAGGGGGAATATGGTGCAAATACTGTGTATACATGTATGTAAATGGAAAAATGAAATCTGTTGAAACTATTCCAGGAATTGAGGGGGGTAACAAAGGAGAATGATTGAGGGCGTGAACTCAAATATATTTAATATATTGTAAGAGCTTTTGTGAATGCAACAATGTACCCCTACCCAGCCCAATAATAAAAAAAGAAAAAAAAAGAAAATTATCAGGAACACATTGGAACAGTCTAGTTCACCAAAATATTATTAGTTGGTAAGCAATTATTTAGTAATGAATTACTTCACAGGTGAACCATTTTGACCTCATTGATACTAATAGTTCCATTTCCAATCAGGTGTTTTATAGTTACTATAGTCTCTGAACTATATTTGGTGATAGACTTGGGGGAGAGTCATTCAAGTTTCATTCTCACCACAAGTTCTCTTGCATAATCCAGTTTCATTAGTTCATAGTATTCAAAACCTTGTAAAGTTACCTAAACAAAAACCCTCTTCACATTCTGCTTAACTTACCTGCCCTTACTAAAGGGTGTAATGTTTTTGAGAATAAGGCAATTTTGTTTTTATTTAATATGCTGTATATATTCAGTCTTTATTTGGTGACCAATACCTGTTTATTGAATAAAATCACCCATAATTTAGCACAAACTCTACAACAAAGTAGCCTTTCCCAAATATACCCCCAAATGCATAAGATAAAATGTACCTAAATGTGTAGTTATAAGTGTGAGTAATTCATTCCAGGTTAACTGTGAATATAGGTCATAGAGTTTGTAAGCATGCAGATTCCAAAATGATTGTCTAGCTCCTTCTCAAAAAAAAAAATTATGAAGGACATTAGCCAAGGAGGATTCCAAGATGGCGGCTAGAGGGAGGAAGCAGAAAGTGTGCCTCCTTAAGTGAAATCTTGGAGAGACACTGGAGACACACCTTGCAGGCAAGGCCACCGAGAAGAAGCAAAACTTTGATCCCTCCACATCTCCAGCCTGTGCAGAGAATCTCCACTTCACATTAAACGGAGAAACCAGGAGGTCCCACAGGCCACCAGATGCCCGCACCCAGACGGCTTGGGAAGAAGCGGACAAGGTGAGCTGAGCAGTACACAGTACTTCCACAGACAACCATGGGCCAGAATAGCATAGCCTCCTGGACAGACCAACCCCCCACCCAGGGAAAAAAGAGAAACTGAGTAATAAGCAATAAGAACAATAAAGACACATAGCAAAGAGGGTGGGGTGCACGGAGCGCTGAAGAACTGTAAATAAACAAGCCGGGCGGGAGCAGTAGCACACACCCCAGAACCAGGAGCAGGAAAGCTTGTGAGAGTGGTGGAGGGAGGAAAACCCCACAGGAGAGGGGGAAAGACCAACTTTCCACATGAACTGCAAATAAACACACAGGCCTGAGAAAGTGGATCACCTCCCCCAGGGTGCTTGGAAAGAGGAAAGCTTGTAGCAGCAGCTCATGCACAGGAGAACTCTGAGTAAACAAAATCTGTGGGGCCAGGTGAGTGCTAAGCTCACCCCAGAGATATGAAAAATAACGCCGCCAGCAACAGCAGGCTGACAGCAGCGGGCAGGCAAGCCACAGCCACAGGTAGCCATTCACAGACCTGTCTCCAGACTCTTTTTTTTCTCTCTCCCTACCTTTGATGAAAAAACAAATGAACTACACCTGCATGCTGAAAAACTTACTGAAACTGCATTGCATTTGAACTTGGGACACTTTGTGGGGTTTTTTTGTGTGTGTGTGCAGTTTTGCTCTCTTTAATGTTTCCCCTTTGATGAGACAACTACAGAACAACATCTGAGGCACCATCTCCAGGATTGGAGACTGAGGGATGAACAACAAAATTATTAAGAATGAAACTTCATTGCATTTGAACTTGGAAGTTTTTTATTTTAATTTTTTTATTTTGTTTTATTTTATTTTATTTCTTATATATTTATATTTTTTCTTTCATTTACTTATTTTTCATTTTTATTTTTATCTTTATTCTTTTTAATTTTATTTTCAATCCTCTCTCTGTCTCTCTAATGCCTTTTCAACTTAGGGTTGATTAGTACACTGTCTCTCCCTGTTCATATCTTTGAAAGCTTTTTTGTTTGTTTCTTTGTTTTGTTTTGTTTTTCTGCTTGATTATTTGATTTTTCCCTTTTCCTTTAACTTCTTTGTTTTCCATATTCTCTCACCCTTCCATTCTAAATATCACTAGTGCTATTATTACAAACCAGAAAATACTTAACCACACACAGTACAGGGACAATAACAACACCAAGGACAATGACGGGAAGACAGAAAAAACAGGAAAACTAGTTTCCCCACAGCAAAAAATTAGTACTGGAACAAGAGGGAAATGCAGAAAACACATACTCAGATCCAGACTCCAACAAAATGAGAGTAAACTATGCCAAAGAACTCAATGAAGCCTGCAAGAATAATTTAAAAGAAGATATACTACAAGTACTCAATGAGAATTTTCTAGAGATGATACTGGATAGGGTCAACCAAAAAGTAGAGGAAACACTCAAGAAATTCCAAGACAACAAAAATAGAGATTTTGAAAAAGCAAGAGAAGAAATAAAGGAAACCATAGAAGCAATGTGTAATCACCAAAGTGAAACAGAGAACACGATTAATAAAGAGATAAGTGAACTCAGGACAAAAATAAACAACATTAAAGAGGAAATCACCCAGGAGATGTAAAACCTCAGAAAAAAGAATGAAACAGAACTGCAAAACAAAACGGAAGGCCAATCCAGGAGAACAGAACAAACAGAAGACAGAATCTCAGAACTTGAAGATGAAATGGTAATTAAAGGAAAAACTGAAGAACTATTAATTAAACAACTCAAGACCTGTGAAAAGAAAATGCAAGAATTCACCGACTCCATCAAAAGACCAAACTTGAGAATCATGGACAAAAAGAAGGAGAAGAGGTGCAAGCAAAGGGAATGCATAATATATTCAACAAAATAATAACAGAAAATTTCACAAATCTAGAGAAAGATATTCCCATACAGATGCAAGAGGCCTCCAGAACACCAAACAGACCAGATCAAAATAGAACTACACCACGACATATCATCATTAAAACAACAAGTTCAGAAAGTAGGGAAAGAATATTGAAGGCTGTAAGAAAGAAAAAACAAATAACATACAAAGGAAAACCCATCAAAATCACAGCAGACTTCTCAACAGAAACACTAAAAGCAAGAAGAGCGTGGGGTGAGATCTTCCGGGCACTGAATGAAAATAACTTCAACCACAGGATACTGTACCCAGCAAAACTATCATTCAAAATAGATGGAGCAATAAAAGTCTTCCATGATAAGCAGAAACTAAAACAATATGTGACCACAAAGCAACCACTACAAAAGATTCTTCAAGGGATTCAAACACAGAAAGTGAAATTCAACTTAACCATGGAAAGACAGGCAGCACCAAACTACAGGAAAAGAAAAAGCAAGACAGTAGAGAGTAACCTCAACTTAGGTACACACAATCAAACCTTCAAACAACTAAGACAACTAAATGACAGGAATAACTACATACCTATCAGTACTAACACTTAATGTTAACGGACTTAATTCACCCATCAAAAGGCACCACTTGACAAAACAGATTAAAAAGGAAGATCCAACAATTTGTTGCTTACAGGAGACCCATCTCACCGAGAGAAACAAGCATAGGCTTAGGATGAAAGGCTCGAAGAAGATTTACCGAGCGAGTGGCCCCTGAAAACAGGCAGGAGTAGCAATACTTATCTCTGATAAAGCAGACTTCAAAACTACATTGATCAAACAAGATAAAGAAGGACATTCCATACTAATAAAAGAGAAAATAGACCAAAAGGAAATAATTATTATCCACCTGTATGCACCCAATGTCAATGCACCCAATATCATCAAACATACACTGAAAGACCTAAAAGCATATATTAATGCCAACACAGTGGTTGTGGGAGACTTTAGACCCCATTATCATCAATAGATAGGTCATCCAAATAAAAAGTCAATAAAGAAATCCAAGATCTAAAAAATACAATAGATCAAATGGACCTACTTGATGTCTACAGAACATTTCATCCAACTTCTACACAATATACATTCTTCTCAGCAGCCCATGGAACCTTCTCCAAAATAGATCATATCCTAGGGCACAAAGCAAGTCTCAGCAAATATAAGAAAATAGAAATTATACCGTGCATACTATCTGATCACAATGCAGTAAAAGTAGAACTCAACAACAAAAGTAAAGACAAAAAACATGCAAACACCTGGAAACTAAATAACTCATTACTTAATGAACAATGGGTCACTGATGAAATAAAAGAGGAACTTAAAAATTCCTGGAAGTCAATGAAAATGAAAACACAACCTACTGGAACCTATGGGACACAGCAAAGGCAGTCCTGAGAGGAACGTTTATAGCCATGAATGCATATATTAAAAAGACTGAAAGATCCCAAATCAATGACCTAATAATACATTTCAAACTCCTAGAAAAACAAGAACAAGCAAATCCCAAAACAAATAGAAGTAGAGAACTAATAAAAATAAGAGCTGAAATCAACGAAATAGAAAACAAAAAAACATACAAAGAATTAATGAAACAAAAAGTTGGTTCTTTGAAAAAATAAACAAGAATGACAGACCCCTGGCAAACCTGACTAAAATGAGGAGAGAAAAAACCCAAATTAGTAGAATCAGGAATGCAAAAGGAGAGATAACAACAAACACCATCGAAGTCCAGTAAATCATCAGAGACTACTTTGAGAACCTATATTCAAATAAATTTGAAAATCTTAAAGAAATGGACAGATTTCTAGATACATATGATCATCCAAAACTGAACTATGAGGATATTAATCACCTGAATAGATCTATAACACAAGATGAAATTGAAGCAGCAATCAAGACTCTCCCCAAAAGAAAGTCCAGGACATGATGGATTCTCTGCTGAATTCTATCAGACCTTTAAAGAAAAATTGATACCAACCCTCCTTAAACTGTTCCATGAAATAGAAAGGGAAGGCAAACTGCCTAACACATTTTATGAACCCAGTATTACACTTATCCCAAAACCAGGCAATGACACCTCCAAAAAGGAGAACTATAGGCCAATCTCCTTAATGAACATTGATGCAAAAATCCTCAACAAAATAATGGCAAACTGAATTCAAGAACACATCAGAAAGATTATTCACCATGACCAAGTAGGCTTCATCCCAGGAATGCAGGGGTGGTTCAACATATGACAATCAATAAACATAATAAACCACATTAACAGAAGCAAAGACAAAAACCACTTGATCATCTCAATAGATGCAGAAAAGCCTTTGATAAGATCCAACATCATTTCATGATAAAAGCTCTAAGAAAACTAGGAATAGAGGAAAGTACCTCAACATTATAAAAGCTATATATGACAAACCTACAGCCAGCATTATACTTAATGGAGAAAAACTGAAAATATTCCCTCTAAAATCAGAAACCAGACAAGGATGCCCACTATCTATTCAACATAGTACTGGAATTCCTAGCCAGAGCAATTAGGCAAGAAGGAATAAAAGGAATACAAATAGGTAGAGAAACTGTCAAAATATCCCTATTTCCAGATGACATGATCCCATACCTTAGAGACCCAAAAAACTCTACTCAGATGCTCCTAGACACCATCAGTAGCTATAGCAAGGTAGCAGGATATGAAATCAGCATAGAAAAATCATTAGCATTTCTGTACACTAATAATGAACAAACTGAAAGAAGAATATATGAAAACAATTTCATTTACAATAGCCTCAAAAAAAATCAAATACCTAGGTGTAAACTTAACAAAAGATGTGAAAGACCTCTACAAGGAAAACTATACACTTCTGAAGAAAGAGATTGAGGAAGACTATAGAAAGTGGAGAGATCTAACATGCTTATGGATTGGTAGAACCAACATAGTAAAAATGTCGATACTCCCAAAAGTAACCTACATGTTTAATGCAATTCCCATCAAAATTCTAATGACATTCATTAAAGAGTTTGAAAAATCTACCGTGAAACTTATATGGAAACACAAGAGGCCACGAATAGCCAAGGCAATACTCAGTCAAAAGAACAATGCTGGAGGTATCACGATACCTAGCTTCAAACTATATTACAAAGCAATAACACTAAAAACAGCATGGTACTGGCACAAAAACAGACATGAAGTCCAGTGGAACAGAATAAAGGACCCGGATATGAAGCCACACAACTATAACCAATTTGTCTTTGACAAAGGTGCTAAAAATTCATGATGGAGAAAAAGAAGCCTCTTCAACAAAAACTGCTGGGAAAACTGGATAGCAGTCTGCAAAAAACTGAAACTAGATCCATGTATATCACCCTATACCAAGATTAACTCAAAATGGATCAAGGGTCTTAATATCAGACCACAAACTCTAAAGTTGATGCAGGAAATAGTAGGAAATACTCTGGAGTTAGTAGGTATAGGTAAGAACTTTCTCAGTGGAACCCCAGCAGCACAGCAACTAAGAGATAGCATAGATAAATGGGACTACATAAAACTAAAAAGCTTCTGTTCATCAAAAGAAATGATCTCTAAACTGAAGAGAATACCCACAGAGTGGGAGAAAATATTTGCCAGCTACACATCAGACAAAGGACTGATAATCAGAATATATAGGGAACTTAAAAAACTAAATTCTCCCAAAACTAATGAACCAATAAAGAAATGGGCAAGTGAACTAAACAGAACTTTCTCAAAAGAAGAAATTCAAATGGCCAAAAAACACATGAAAAAATGCTCACCATCTCTAGCAATAAAAGAAATGCAAATTAAAACCACACTAAGATTTCACCTCACCCCTGTTAGAAGAGCTATTATTAGCAACACCACCAACAACATGTTTTGGTGAGGATTCAGGGAAAAAGGAACCCTCTTACACTGTTGGTGGGAATGTAAACTAGTACAACCACTCTGGAAAAACATTTGGAGTCTACTTAAAAAGCTAAACATTGATCTACCATTTGATCCAGCAATACCACTCTTGGGGATATACCCAAAAGACCATGACACAGGTTACTCCAGAGGCACCTGCACACCCATGTTTATTGCAATTCACAATAGCCAAGTTATGGGAATAGCCAAGATGCCCCACTACTGGCGAATGTATCAAGAAAATGTGGTATCTATACACAATGGAATTTTATGCAGCCATGAAGAAGAACGAAAATTTGAAAACATCATTCTGAGTGAGGTTAGCCTGGGTCAAAAGACCAAAAATTGTATGTTCTCCCTCATATGTGGATATTAGATCAAGGGCAAACACACCAAGGGGATTGGACTTTTAGCATATGATAAAAACAAGAGTAGACAAGGGAGGTGTGAGTATAAGTAAGACAACTAAAAAAATGGCTAGCATTTGTTGCCCTCAATGCAGAGAAACTAAAGCAGATACCTTAAAAGCAACTGAGGCCAATAGGAGAAGGGGACCAGGAACTAGAGAAAAGGTTAGATCAAAAAGAATTAACCTAGAAGGTAACACACATATACAGGAAATTAATGTTAGTCAACTCCCTGTATAGCTATCCTTATCTCAACTAGCAAAATCCCTTGTTCCTTCCTATTATTGCTTATACTCTCTCTTCAACAAAATTAGAGATAAGGGCAAAATAGTTTCTGCTGGGTATTGAGGTGGTGGTGGGGAGAGGGAGGAGGTGGACTGGGTGGTAAGGGAGGGGGTGGGGGCCGGGGGGGAGAAATGACCCAAGCATTGTATGGACATATGAATAATAAAACAATAAGAGTAAAAATAAATAAAATAAAAACAGTAGGTACCCATAAAATGGGATATTATTCACATATCAAGAGGAATAATGTTCTGAGGGAAAAAAAATAGGACATTATCAAAGTAGTTGACAGCTGAATGAGCATATCCTAAATGAATTCATTGCCTCTCTTCTGATCTGGTCTTTTCTCCTTCTCCTCCCTTCTCCCTCCCCCTTCTTTGCAAAAACTTCCACAGTATTGTGCTTCTTTTTTGGGCCTACAACTAGTTTCTTTCACGCTTCAGAACCTTTCCTAGCATTACATATGCTCAATATTACAATTGATCAAAATATCCTTGGTTTCAAATGTTTATCAGTTGATTGCTATGCATATTTGCTCTACCAATATACTTTGTCATTAACCACTTTAAGACTCTTTGTAATCTAGTGAGGTTTCAATTCCATTTGTACATTAATGCCTATTAGGGAGCTTTAAAAATAATGTTGTCTGAGCCCCACCTCACACCATTAAATCAGGATCCATAAAGATGGAACTTCACTATGTCTTCTTAAAAGCTCCCTAGGCAATTACATTGTGAAGCCAAGACTTAGAACTCCTGCTTTTACCTGAGCACATGTGTTCAGCCTTTCCTTTCTCTTTCCTTCATTCTACACTGACCATGATATTTGTATCCTACTCCATTGGTGCTGTTTGCCATACCCAGCAATCTCCAGCCAATAAACAGAACATTAATGTGAGAGACATAGATATTATGATACATCTATGACAGCATGAACATAAGTGCCATTATCCCTGTCACTGTGTTTTGTTTTTAACAATTATCTGACATATTAGTTCATTCATCTATATGTATGTTCTTATTACATAATACTGCAATTTAGAAAAGAGCTAATCCTCAGGTGAAACATGGTAAAATAAAAATTAAAAGCTTCCTTCAAGATACTTGCAAGAATATTTCTGTAGTAAATTTCTTGACCAAAGCTTAAATGGGGCTGCTTCATTATAATTTATGTGAATTTTACATAATATGCACCTTAACAGTTGAAGAATCTCTCATTGCCATCTGTAGCCTTTCTGTACAACCTCTTCTTCTATTAAAAACAGTTTGTCCTTTCTACTTTGTAATCCTAAGGATCAAATTTAGGGCTTTGTGCATGCTAGGCAAATGCTCTACTCCTAAGCTTTATCCCTAGTCTTAAAAGAACATTTTTTTTCTGATAGAAAAGTTTATTTTTATAATCTCACATTATTATTAGGGTATACATGGATGAAATATTTAAAAAATTTATTGGTACTATTGCCTTCTTAAAATATTTTTTTCAACACATACTTAAAACGTTCAATTGTAAAGCAAACTAGAAACAACTTGAAAGGAAAAAAATTTAAATGATATTAACCAAATTTATTATAATAAGTAAGACACTTAACTATCCCTCAATCCTAATTCCCTTCCCTATAGGTAGGCATATGTTTTGCCAAAAATTTCTTTATGCATTTACAAATATATAGTTGCTGTATTTCAAATACAGGATTTTATTTCTGCTTCATTTTGTCTTCCTAACTCCTCCTCATTTAAAATTGTGTGTGACTTCTATCTCTCAAATGCAAGGATATTCAAACATTCTTTGCTTCTGGATCCATACAGAGTTCATCACAGAAGCATAGGTTAAAAGGGAATAAAAGCCCATGGGGTGTGCATAATTTGACAGGAAACACAAAATAGAAACAGTAAAATTTGCAACTGCTTTCCTCCTCTATATAATGACTGTATGTTTACAGTGGAACACAGAATTTTATGGTGATAGGACGAGAGTATCAGCTTGGAAAGAGGAGAAAATAACTTCCATAAAGTTCACTGGCACTGGATTAGAGCTAGTGATAGTCCCATTTTGATGCTGTCCCAAGATTTCCTGAGCAAGATCACACTATGCTTTCACTTTATTCCTCTAGAGGGAAAGGATAAAGATCAGAGCTTCTAGTGAGGGCAGGAGGGGAGAAAGGAGTGATGCTCCTCTTGTCAGGAACACAAATAAGTGCCATTTTCTCAGAGTGTGTGGTTCATGAAACACCTATACATAAATGACAGTTGATGCTTGTTTAAAATGAGTATTTCTGGGCTTGAATCCAAGAACATTGAATAAGAATATCTGAGGGTGAGCTTAGGAACAAATCTTAATTTTAAAAATGTCCAAGATAATTTTAAGGCACAGAGAAGTTAAAACAGTTAAGGTATGCCTTAGGCACCTCTTGTTGTACGGTTGTCCTCCTATCGCCCTGGGCTTTTCCACATTGCACCTGTCCTTCAGAACAGATCTTAGTAAACTGAGGCTAGGGCATCTATAGAAAAATACCAAGTAATAAAAAAACTGAGCTCTCTGGAGCCTCTATCTTTTATAGGAGTTAATTGACTACAACCAACCAAAAGAGAATCTAGTAAGCATGTAGTCCAAAGATGCAATTCTGGAAACTCAAGGAAATATAAATTTTCTTGCCTTAAATTGTTTACAATCTCACAGGAAACAAAAAAACTACATGGAATGTAAGGTGAGAGAAAAAATTCATCCCCCTGATTATTTGGGTAACTTTCTTAACTTTTTGCTTCTACTTTGACTATTGGGAAAGGAATACTCACTTGAATCTTCTAACATCTAGCCCGGGGTTTTCCATTAAATATCCTGCATGATCATAATTTATTGAAGCTTTTTCTAACATTGATTCTAAAAGTTCCTACTGACCTACTGTACATACAAGTACACTATATTCTATACTTTCAAAATGTATCCAGTATCAAATTTCTTACTATTTTCTCACACTATTGATACATGTAAGAAATTCCATCACTTTGAAACATTCCTGTTGTACTTGATGTGATAAAAAAACACATGATTTTCTGTTTATTAATTCTCTCATAAATTAGGAGTAATCTATACACTGGTACAAAACTTCCCTCTATTCTCATGGATCACAGCCTAAGAAATAGTGCCACTTATAAATGAATCACGAGTCCCAATTCTGAGAATGGAATATATATGTGTATATATATATATATATATATATATTGCTGTATAGAATATATTTTGCCCCATTTTCTTGGCAGATAATGATCATTTCAGAATGAGTGAAACAGATGAAATACTAGACAGAAAGTAGTTCTATATAAGACGCATGGAGAGAGAGCATACATTTAAAACCAGCCCAAATATGGGTTAGTTGACAGATGAGGCAAGAAATCTTATTTTAGCAATGGATAGGTAAAGGACCTCTAATGATCTGCTCAGCTGAAAGAATGTGCTCCTTAAATAGTCACTATCTGACATGCCTTTCTCATTTGATAACCAGATTAACTTTGACATAGTAGGATCCAGGGCATGGGTAAGGGAGGAAAGAAGCGCTTTCCCCAGGAGAACAGAAATAGGGCTCCAGTACATAGTCTCCTGGCCCCACCAACTAGAGATGTGTCATATGTGAATGAAAGCATCCATCAAAGCATTTTCAGTACAGAATCCTGGGATACCTTCGTCTGTCACCAGGCTCCTTCTCCTAGCTGTAGCAGGAGTCTCAGATGCTAATTGCCACCACCTTTTCTTAGATTTACACTCTGCATACGATGACATAATCCTGGGGGAAGACGATGAGATTGGGGAAGACAGATCTCTTCAGTCCTGCTGTGAGGGGATAGATAAGCAAACCCAAAGCGAACCTGACAACTTTCCCTTTAATTGATTTAAATTAGGAATTCCTCCAACTTCCAAACTGTTTTCTAATTAAGTTCGATATGAATGATGGCCCATATTATAGATGGTTGAAAGTGAGCTTTCTAAAATAATAATGAAGCAAGAATGTGATCTATTTTTGTGGAGGAGTAATCTATGTTATTCACATGACATCTTTCAAAATTTGGGGGGTTGGGAGTGGTGATTAGTTTATTTTAGGTTTAATATAAAAATAATACCCCTCAAAAAGCCTTCTACACACTAAGGTTCATCTTAAAATTGATTTTATAAGATTTATTTTTATCTATTTCTGAAGTTAATATGTTATCATGAGAAAATATTTGGAATATAGAAGATGGAAAAAAGGAGTATATAATATCAGTTATAGTCACATAAAAATTAATTTGTTTATTATGGTTCTTTCATATTAATCTGTAAATATTTTCAGATTAAAGTAAATATAAAAGTATATATCTTTTTATGAAATATGAAACAAGCATGTTTATGTGATATTATGATGCTATGCAAAGATGTGTTTAATGCTTGTTTAGTGTGCCTTTGTATAAAGCATGTCATAAATTATTTCCTTCTTTTAATCATAAGTGCCATTTCCAAGTATTTCGTATTTGGAAAGAGGCTATTCAATATGTACATTAATGTGGATATTTTAACTCTAGTGCTGTGGATTTTTCGTTGTGGCTTCTTTGTGCCTTGGGTTATATTTCCAAAAGTAAAATTATGATTAAAGAGGTATGTGAATATTTAAGGGTTTGGTATATTGGGGCATCAGTTTTTGAAGAAATTATCTTAATTTTTATTTCACCATAAGAATAAAACCGCCCATTTGAAGGTAAGTATTTTTCTACTCAGTGTTCTAATTTTTAAGTTTGATTATTTGACAAGTGAGTATGTTTTATCTAACACTGCAGCTGGCTTTATATTTATTTGATCACAGAGAGGTAGAATATTTCCATATTTCCTTTTCAATAAGAATTCCTTCTTTTATAAATTGTTCAGATCTTTTGTTTTGAATACATGAAAATAATCTTGCCAATTTCTTACTTTTAAAGTATACCGTCATTCTATGGGTAGATTTTTTTCAGTGAAAATATGCATGAAATCTGAAGTTTCTAAACTGCAGTTCTTCTAAAGGTACAGCACTCACAAAATTTCAGCAACATAATCTAAAATTAAACAAAAATGGATACTTTTCCATTCCTCATTCCCATACACAAACACACCCTCTCCTGCCACAATACTTGCTTTCTTAAATAACTGACACAGCCTTTTTTTCACACAGCATTCAAGAAGAGTGGACCATGAACCCTTTGCATGAGTATGCAGTTGACCCTAAAGATTTGGGCTTCACTAAACACACACCCATGGCAAAGAACACACAACATTCAAACGCTCTGATTGCCTCTTAAAATGTGCTGAGATTAGAGAAATTTATCTAATAACCCTGAGAACTTTCAGATGTGGTAAAAACAACCTACAGAGTAAATCTCTGATTAGGGAAATATTGAACTTAACGTTGAGCTTAGCAGAGATACGTAAACATACAGATGAGTAAGCACACAATATTTATTTTCTTTGTAAGGTAGAATAGTGAAAACGCAACAAAATCAATTTTTCACATCTTTCTCTATTTCTCCACCAACTCTTGATAATTTTCTATAGAAATTTAAACAATATTAATTTTATTATTTCCGTGTTAAGATAAGTGCTCCTCAGTAAAAGAACAATGACTCTTCTTTTTATGAGTCAAAGCACATACTCACACTTGCGAGGCCTATATAAAATGAATTTCTCTATTTAAAATTGCACCATTTTCTTAGGCAATTACTCTGTAAAATTTGAAATGTATTTCTAGAAGGAAATAGAACTAACTCAATAAGAAAATTACCCCTAAAAGTTCTATTTTTTAATTCATAATTTGAATGAAATAAAATGAAAATATAAGATGCAAAATAAATTTGAACTATGAGTATAACATGAACTATTAGCAATAATATTTTTCTCAGCTAGAAAGTGGAACATTTTTCTCTTAAGTTTCTCTTCTACATATGTTCTTTCAAAGAGGGATTTTTTATTTTCAACCTTCTGACCTTAGTTTTCTTGATTTCAAAATAAAGTTAACATTTTCTACTCCTCTATATCTTTTTGTAAATTAAACACCATACTGCCCAGCATTTGGTAGATGTTCACTAAAATGTATTTCTATGAGGTGACCTTTCTCTTTGGTACTATAAATTATGTATGTCATAACTCATAATTTTCTGTTGTAGAGTTGGGGCAATGGGAATCATCGACTGCTCTAGCATTTGAGAGAAAATGCAAAACCTAAGAAAGATGGTCTCCATTTTGAGAACTTAAAGGAATCCATTGATTCATTTGCCTCAACAATGTCACTCCTTTTAGAAGGGATTGATAGACTGTGTGCAGAGGAAAATCTCTCTTCTCTTCACTGATGAGGAGTAATGTTAGTTATGCTTCCCAAAAGCCTGTGCAGGCAAAAAGAATAGGGAACTACAATTTAGGATCCACAGTAAAGGAGCAAAGTAAAAAGTTTGAGGAAAGTGCAAGTGTACCTACTAAGAGTATCTTACAAATTAAGCAATTATTAGGAGTCTGTGTGACTATGAGGCTGTCAGAATTTGTTTAGCTAACGACTATAACTTGTTATAATTTTAAACACAGCTTCTTTTGCTTAATTTCAAAAGACTCATGGTGTTCCTTTTACTAATTGTTTTCCATGTTTGAAAAGATATCATGCAAGACTATTTCTTGTCACTGAATAGCATAAGGGAGTTTTCAACACTCTCCATCTTCTCTCCTCTTTCCTGCAGACCACATCTATTCTTTTGCACTTAGTATGCTATATATCATCCAGGATAATGCTGGCATCCAAGCATTGAGAAAGTGGAATGCAACTGAAGGAACAGGAACATCATTTGTCATTTTGTGGGAAATAGTGATATTTGAAGTGTTTGAACATTTGCAGAAAAACTAAGAAATTTAGTTGCATTATCATTTTTTTTTTTTGCAGTCTTGGGGCTTGAATTTAAGGCCTTCACTTTAAGCCACTCCACCAGCACTGTTTTTGTGAAGGGTTTTTTGAGACAGGGTCTCATAAACTATTTGCTCAGTCTGGCTTTGAACCATGATCCTCCTGATCTCTGCCTCCTGAGTAGCAAGATTACAGTCCAGATCCATGGGTGCCCAGCTTTGTTATCTTATAAAATACTTATTATCATTCTAGGATAAACAGCATTTTCCTACTCATTTTGAGAATAAAAAAGCCAAATTTTCACAAGGTTAAGTAAATTGTTCAATGTATAGAGTTGGCATGTATACTATAAACTCTGGCTTTGAAAACAATGTCTGTGTGACAGCTTCTTAAAGTTTTATTGAATTACCAGTAAGTTCATTTTCTTTCCATTTGACAGATGAGTGCACCAAAACTCAAAGAAGATAATTAGCTTGTCTAAGTTCATGTAGTTAGAAAGTTAGAGTTTGATCACAAACCTATTTATTTAAGCAAAATGTACCCTATGGTTCTTGACATTACAATGTCACTTTCAGTGCTTGTCTGTTATTAAGTATTGCAAGTGATATAAAAATTAGTAAAACTTGGTCCTTCTATTAATATGCTCAGAGCCTGTCAAGAGATAGAAATTTGACATTAAAAATGGCTTGCATATAATGTAAATAGAGATGATGGTTGCCAGATAAGAACTACAGGTAACTATGGGATACAGTGAGAAGGGAGGATTTGAGATAATTGGGTGAGAAACAAAAAGACCTCCAACTTCTCCCTAAAGTAATGGGATTGGGTAAAATATCCATGCTATCAATTATGGAATTATTGCTAGAGTCACTCGGGAAGAACTATGCTCCTAATTCAGTCCATACACCATTAATACTTTGATGTCCCCCACTAAGAGATCTTTTACATTGTTCTAAAACTTACCATGCACTTGATATGAAAAAAAATTGCTTGCAAAGAAATTTTGGAATGAAAACAAAAATAAATTCGGATGTGTCTTAATGTACTTGATATTTTTAGCTTGGAAGAATCTTACATGTGATATGCATATTATATTCTCTTCAATCTAGACACTATATTTGGAAAAATGTTAATTGTATAATACCTTTAAGAAGTGCAATTTCAATTCTCCTCTACATGTTAATGGATGTTTTATTTCCTAATTGTACAATCTTCCTGTTTTTAGAAAGATAAAACTTGGAGAGTTATCCTAGCCTATTTTTACTTTATATTTCTTGTGGTTACTTACTTTGTAACTTTCTGAAACTATTTTTCCTTTTGAGATTCATTGACTTTTTTTTTGGTTTTTTTTGGTGGTACAAGTGTTGAACTCAGGTTGGCATGCTTGCGAGGCAGGCACTTTACCTATTGAGATACTCCACCATACCTTTTTGAGTGGGTTTTTTGGAGAGAGGTTCTTACTTTATGCCCAGGCCAGCCTGGACTGCAATTGTCCAATTTGTGCTTCCATAAGTTGCTGAGATGACAGGTGCATGTCATAGCACCACGTCATTTGTTGAGATAGACTCTCATGAATTTTTTTTGCTCGAACTGCAATCTTCCCTATCTGTGCCCCCCAAATAGCTAAGGTTGAGCCACAGCAACCATTTAAAATTTTAATATTTTATCCCCATGCTTAAATTTACTAAAAATATAGAGAGATAAGTTGTACAACATAATGTTTTGAGATACCTATATATTATGGAATGGCTAAACCAAGCTAATCAACATATGCTTAATAAAACATAACGTTCATATTTTTTGTGGTGAGAACACTTAAAACCTGTTCTCATTTTTTCAAGTCACCATCTTGTACAATAGACTTTTTTAACTTCTCATTGTTAATGAAATTATGTATTTTATAACCAAGGAGTTCTGCAGAGTACCAGGATACAAAGTCAACATAAGAAAATAAGTAGCATCTTTGTACACTAACAATGAGTGATCTGAACTAGAAAACAAAACAAAAAAAACATCATTTACAATAGTTAGATTGTTTTTTCATTTTCCAAAAGAAAGTTTGATATTCTGGGGTCTGGTGGGTTAAATAAAATGCATAGATAAAGAGTAATTTGATTTCTGGGATCTACTGGACTCAGAGAAATGACAGTTCCCTTTCCCTCTCACGCTTGATACATAAGGAGAATTGAAAACTCAGAGCCCTTCTTAGTCATTCCAAATTAATAGGGCATATGTTGGTCTAACTTGGCTTCTATTTAGTTCAGTTGTCACACATTTAATTTCCAAGCAGAGGTTGATTCTTCCCTTCTTCATCTCATTATGCATTGTAGTAATACCAAAGGAAGCCACTGAATATTTTCTTCATTGTGTCAGCTATAAACTTTAAGAAACACTAGTGATAGACTAAACAAAATACACATCAGGGATGATTTGTAAATAATGGAAGTAATCATTGTAATTAAAGACTGGCTCAGACACGAAAGACACTGAATTTAAGTTTGACAAATAAATGAAAGACTCTGCTAATATTTAACTTTAATTTTCTGGTAAGCAAAATGTCAGAAGTTGCTCTTAAAACTGCTGGAGAAGAGTAATTTTGAACCTCTTTTTTTCCAGGGAAAGAAAGATAAAAGACTTAAGAAAAGATGGTAAAAATTCATTTAGAAGCAGAGGGATATGTGTTAAAGAAGGTATTTGTATGTGATGAAGAAGATATCTGTATCCAAAATAATAGTGACTTGAAAATAAACTTCTCTTGTGATGTGGTGAAGGCTTAAGGAGGGAGAAAAGCAATCATTTGTTTTGAGAGATAATGCTATTTGTATTATTAGATAGACTGATTTAAAAAGAATTATATAATCTTCTAAATACAAATGTGAGGCTGTCTTTCTGTAGTTGTCATCAGAGCAAGAGGGAAGAGAAGAGTTATAGTATGCGTGGAACAATACAACACCTCCCTAGGTTCCTCACTTAGCATTTACATTTGTTATATGAAGTAGATCCAATTGAGGGATACTTGACAAATGTCTCAAAGCCCCAGAGCTAAATACAAGAGCAAAAAGAAATAGTATCTGGGTAAGTCTAACTTGTAAGTCCATGGTTTTCCCATTTAATTTCTTTGCGTGAAGAAAAGACACCTGATTTTCCATCACTTACCATCTTTCCTACTCTTCATAATGACCTCAATGCTTACATTGTAGATATCAGGCATTTAGTAAATACCTTATCAGAAAAACACTCTTAACTCCTCTCTTCAATGTCCAATCAACTAATGTACCCATAAATGAGGGTTCCAGTTAGCCTCCGAAAAAACAATTAATGTAGAAGAGTGGGTGGGAAGGTGCCCATTGAAATGCTCTGATGGGAATTTATTGAAGGACAAGTTTGCCTGGGTATTAAGTTAAATCTCCACCATGTGGATAAAAGCATCATATTAAAACCCCTACTTTGCATGTTTGGCTCATTTAGCAAATTTCTTCAAGTCAAATTCTGTAACTCTATCTTATACCTATTTGGATTATATTACTCTTGGGACGAATGTAAAAATCACTTCTTTTGATAATTCAGGCTATTTGTTTTGGACTTTTTATTTGCTCATAGGTTATTGGGGCCCTTCTACTAAAAGCAACACTCCTAAGAATAATCTATATTGTGTAACAGACAAAATACAGAGTTTCAGCACATCAGCTCCTTGAAGATCGAAATCCAATTCTTATCAACCAGTCATGGTAATACCAATCTGTAGGTGAAAAAACTGGTGGATAGTCCTGCTGTTCAGAAGAATTAAAAACTTTCTGATCTGATCTGTCTATGGCAATATCATCAAAACAATAGTGCCAATAATTTATTAACATGTCATTTATCAGATTGCATGCAAATACTTTTATCCCCAATCAACTGCTTTTTATTAGCTTAATTTAGAGTTGATTCTGATTCCACTTCCCTGACAAGGTTTATCTGTTCTGATGATCCCTCAGAAGTGAGGATGGGGAAGTAGAAGGTAGGAAATATTTTTTCAAGTACAATCCATAATTAAAGATGATATTTCTTCTTAAAGAGAAAAATACAGTTTGGAAAAAACTGATTTATTATATTGATGCATTTTAAATATCAAGGAAATGCAAATATATTATACTGCATCATATTGTATCATATCATATCATTTGGTCCAGATGATTTTCAGACTTAGGACTACATTTTTTTTTCTTTTGGAAATAAGACTGTTGGATCAGGACAGGACTCACATCTGTAATCCCACACACTTGAGAGGTTGGAGTTTTGAGGCTAGCCTCAACAAAAAGTTATCAAGGCTCCATTTCAATCAATAACGCTGGGTATGGTGATATGTAAATGTCATCCCAGCTATGCAACAATGCAGTCCAGACCAGCCTAAGTGAAAATGCACCACACTATTTGGAAAATATCTAAAGCACAAAGGGCTGCAGGAGTGACTAAAGTGTTAGTGAACCTGCCTAGCAAGTTCAAGGTTCTGAATTCATAAAACAAAGCAAAACCAAACAACAACAAAAAACTAGAATGACCAGAAAAGTAAGACTGTACTTATAAAATATGAGACCTTATCATGCCAATTTTTATATTCATGCAAATTTAACTGAGGGGGACTACTATTTAATACAGATTCAGAGCCTGTCACAGTATAGTGGAAACATAATTTCATTGTTACATTGGTGTAGAGAACTCTGCTTTGCATGATAGTGTGACTTTTAGTTTCCATTAAAATACATTATCTTATTTTAAAATTATTACTTTACAAAAAATCAGTACCCCTGTCAGGTACAGGTGTGTAGGAGATGGCATTTAACATAATCTGTGGATGATTCAAACAGTTTCAATTAGTGCCATTTTCTGAACAATTGGAAATAGCTGCTGCTGCAGCGGCTGCTATGTGCCTGCCTGCTTCAGGGAATTTTATTTAAATGTCATAATGTAGTGATAAAGTTTATAGTCTTCTATAGTATTCAAATATGAATGTATACTACTGTCCATATCACCACAATGATGTTTCGCTTATTTTCCAGAAATAGAAATGTTGTCAGTTTTAGATTAATTTTAAGGAATTAATGGCTCCTTAAATAAATTGTTGTTGACAAGCAACTCTTTCTAAATCAAGTATTCTTAAATTGGTGTTTGTAACTAGGAGCAATGTCTGTATTTATTTATACCAATTGCTCGTTAACTTACTCATATTTTATTTAAAGTAGTCATTGTATGTCAAGTTGAGGAATTAAAAAACCTATTGAATACGTCTACAGGCAAAACACTAGACTAGGCACTTGACACTTTTTCAATCTAATTCTTCAGTATCACTGTGGAACAGAAATTATTATCCTTATTTTTTGTTAGAGAAAATGAAAAATTGCAAAGGCTAAATAAAACATTGCTATAAGACGCATTGCTATAGGATGTGGTGAGCAGAAGAAAGACCATTTCAGAGGTAACCATTATTTATTATCTATCATATGCCAGGTGTTTCATGAAGAACCTATCATTTAATCTCTCCAAACCTGCAATGAAAGATATGCTTTTAATTAAATGGAATTTTACTTCCATTATTCTTTATACATAGGAAATTCATCAGATAATTGTCATCATATGATATTATGTTGTGTTATGCTAATTTAGGAGCCTGGTTGTGGATGTGGGAGGGAAAGAATGCCATTTAATTTTTATAGAGATATCTTTTGAATTCTCAGCATTCAAGGTTTTTATAAATGATCACAACTCAGCATTGGGAAAACCTCTTATTCTTGGAGTAGTATATCAGAAACATATTTTGGAAGATCCCTCTAGGCACACAGAGTGTTTTTGGTGAATCAAAAACAACTATATTTGCATGTATTCTAAATTTTTTTAAATTAAGTGAGAAAAATTGTCAAGGCATACAGACACTATGTTGGTGGTGATGGCCAATGTCTGAAATATTCTCCTAAATCAGAGATTAAATTCCTAGGAATTTTTGTTTATCTTGTTTTTTGTTTTATTTGGCACAAGTTCAGATTTCAGACTCTCAACTAAGAAAATAAATGAGCTCTGTTTTATCCACACATAGTCATTTTCTTGTGGGTGGACTTGCATATGATCTTTACCAGAGTCCCAGGTGCAGTGTTGAGATGCCACTTTGAACTTGAATTGCATTCCCCATTTTGAAAAGTTTGAGCTTCCTCTCTCAGAATTCACTCTTCTTTACAGACGTATTCAACTTCATTAAACATGGTTAAAATTTTATTTCCTTGTTTCACACACTTTACTATATAGACTTGCATATATAGGTCTATGCACACTAGAGTGTGAACATCTCCCTTTATTTATTTATTTATATCACCAGGTGGGCCTCAAATTAGTCATCTTCTTGCCTCAGCCTTATGAGTGCACCACTACCCCTAACCCAAATTCTCCATTTAAGCTAAATATTTTCATGAATAAAAGCCTTCATTGATTAAATTCCTAGTGCTGTGAGAGCCAGAGAATATTCCCAAATTCTTCCAAATGTAAGAATGCATCCACTATTTGGACAGAGGGAGAAGTTTTCCAAAGGAACATGTTGATCCTTAAGTGAAAAATTTATCAGTGTCATGTGGCAAACGTACCAATAAATGCCTTGGATAAATTCTTACATACTTTCAAACATTATTTCTGAAGTTGGTATCAATATTCCTTCTTCACAAAGGGTAACACACTTTTTGTAGAAGCTAAATTAAATCACACATTTGGTGGTGCTCCGTTATTTTAAAAATACATCTTTCAAATTAATGCAGCAAACTAGGAAAATGATAAACATTTAAAAAGTAAGTAAGAATAATGAAAAGACAAATATTGTCCTGTAATTCTCCAGAATTCAATAGTTGGAAAAGCATCTATAAGGTTATATTCCAAATATAAAAAGTGGTAATTATGTACAGACATAAGACTCCATCTCTGTCTTTGTAGTTACTTCAAGTAATTTGGAGTATGTGTTGTGATGTTGTCAGCATCCTATCTAGAGGTATTGAATTATCTGACAGACAACAGTCTAAATTGCATTAGATACCCATTTTTTGTTGTTCAAGATCAGCTCACCAGCCTTTCTGACTCTTCTGAGTGTCTCAGACTCCTGACCTGTCAACAAGGTGTCCTTGTCCCCTACATTCCCCTGGGTCACCAAGTGGGAAGTACTGACTGGAGTTTAGAGTACGAGGGGAGATAAAGATTACACTGATTATACTATAGATCTCCTTTCTGCTGTTATAGAAGAGACTTTTCAAAGACCACCACATTCCTCTTTTGAGTTCTTTCTCCTGTCATTGCAACACTTTTCAGGTTTCAATTACTTCTGCTTATACCACAAAGGTAAAAATGAAAATGCTTGCTTGTTATTACTAAACCCAGAGTGACTCTCCACAATGTTCATTTCATTAACCCTAATGATACTCTTACAAATAGTCCTTTCATTAAGCTCTTGCTACAGTATGAATGAGTGTGCCTTGAAGCTCCATGAGTTACAGGTGGGGTCCTTGGAATAGTGCTATTGGAAGGTGGTAGAACCTTTGAGAAGTGGTGCCTTGTGTGAAGCAAGTCAGTGCAGGTATGACCCTGAAGGAGACTGTGAGCACCCTAGTCTCTGTTTCCTGTCTCATGATGTAATCAGTTTTCTTTGCCTTATACTCCTGCCATGATATGTTGCCTTTGCCAGGGGCACAAAGAAATAGGGCTACCCAGCTTTGTACTGGAACCTCCAAAACTGTGAGCTACAATAAACTTTCCACTTTATAAGTTAATTTACTTAGGAATTTTGTTACAGTAATGTGAAGCTGACTAACACAACTCTCTTTAATTTCCCCTTTTAAATGCATCCTTTTTGTTATAGAACCCTGATTTAATCAACATAGAAAACAGAAGCAATTGAAAAAAGTCTCAACTTTTATCTGATTTCTAACAAAAACATAAAAAATAGAAAAGATAGATGGCATATGGGGGAAAAAAAGAGAAAGCCCCAAAACCCACTCACCCAAGGTTTCTCTTTCCTCCTTCCCTCCTTCTCCCTTCCACCCCCCTCCCTTCCTGGCCACTATTTTGTGAGCTGCTTCAATCTTCCACCCCCTTCTTAGAACAATGGACTGAAACCTCTGCAAGTGTGAGCCAAAATAAATCCTTAAGTCATTTATGTCAGATATTTTGCCACAGCTGTGAGGAAATGACTAACACAATAATCAATACTGAAAGAATGCCTCTAGAAAGGTTTTCTTTTTCTTTTTTTATGTCTTTTCTTTTGTGTGTGTGTGTGTGTATGTGTGTGTGTGTATGTGTGTGTGTGTGCATGTGTGTGTGTTATTGGGTTTTTAAACTCAGGACCTTGCACTTGCTTGGTAGCTACTCTACTACTTAAGCCATATTCCTGGCCCTTTCTGCTTCATTTAAAGATTAGATACGATTTGTGGGTCTAAACCTTACTGTTAGCTTGGACTATAGGCTTGGCTTCTTTGTTAAGATTTGCTCTTGTTAACATTTTGCTTGGGCTCTCTTTGAACCATAATTCTCTTGATTTCAGCCTGCAGAGTAGCTGGAATTACAAGTATTTGCCACCACACCCAGTTCTGAAAAATTTTCTACAAAGCTTCATCTAATCATACACGCAATGGATATGCATGGGGCTACCACTCTCAAATAATAATGTGGATGTTTTGAAAGCCTAATTAATTCTATCTAGCACTTTGATTCAGGTAAATATTTGTAATGCTAATAAAGGGAGGGGGGAGGCGGAGGGAGAGAGAAGGTGGAAGCTGGGTCAGGAGAGAGAAATGACCCAAACAATGTATGCACATGTGAATAAATTAATAGTAAAAATTAAATAAATAAATAAAATATGATCTAAAGGCAAAATAAATAAATAAATAAAAAGTTTTCCTTTTTCACCTAAAAAGCAAAAAAAAAAAAAACTCAATTGCGTATGTACTCTAATTCTAGCACCATCTGTTATTGCATTAAAAAATAGATCAACAATTAAAGTAATAATAGACGTACCCAAATGTTACTTGCATCTTTTTTTTTATTCATTTATTCACATTGTTTGGGTCATTTCTACCCCCTGCCCCTCACACCCACCCTCTTTCCCCCCTCCCCTCACTTCCAGGCAGAACCTGTTCTGCCCTTATCTATAATTTTGTTGAAGAGAAGACATAAGCATAATAAGATAGACAAAGTGTTTTTGCTAGTTGAGATAAGGACAGCTATACAGAGAGATTCCTAGCATTGCTTTCATGCACAAGTGTGTTACAACCAAAGTTGATTCATCTCTAACTGATCTTTACACTGGTTCGTGATCCCCTTCTCATATTGACCTCTGTCACTTTAAGGTTTCTGTATTAGTTCCTCTGGAGCGGGGACATCAAATGCTTTCATGTTTTGGGTTTACTACCTATCCCCACACTTCTAGTATGTGCTTTCCCCTTGTCATGTGACCCAAGTCCAACAATACTGCTGTATTTGCCCTACATCTAAAGACCTCATATGAAGGAGAACATACAATTTTTGGTCTTCTGAGCCTGGCTGACCTCGTTCAGAATGATATTCTCTAGTTCCATCCACTTACCTGCAAATGATAAGATTTCATTCTTCTTCATGGCTGAGCAAAATTCCATTGTGTATAAATACCACATTTTCTTAACCCATTCATCGATAGTGGGGCATCTTGGTTGTTTCCATAACTTGGCTATTGTGAATAGCACTGCAATAAACATGGGTGTGCAGATGCCTTTGGAGTAACCTGTATTGCATTCCTTTGGATATATCCCCAGGAGTGGAATTGCTGGATCATATGGCAGATCTATGTTTAGATTTTTAAGAAGGCTCCAAATTTTTTTCCAGAGTTGTCACACCAGCTTGCATTCCCACTAGCAGGTGAGGGTTCCTTTTTCCCCACATCCTCACCAAGAATTTTAAGGACATCTTGTTCATACCTCAAAGCACCATTTTGTCATATGCTTTTCTATTTGCATTTAATTTATCCCTCCACCCAACAGTGATCGGTCATCACTTTCATTCAGTAATTGATCATCACTTTCTTTGAGTTTCCATCCTACACTGTCTTTTCTTTTTCCACGTCTTTCCATTTCTTACTGCTTCTATATTCTGGTCGCTTATTGCTCCCATTATCTGTCTATTTTATAGATTTCACATTGTGAATAACACTCAAATCATACTCAACGTTAGAACTAGTAGGAAGTAGAAAGATGGAAGTAGAAGAATGACTAAAAATACCTGTTTTCTTCTAATTGAAAGTATGTTATTGAGTCAAGAAAAGATGTATTCAGAACCACTCTTTGCAAATTCAATACAAATTCAGTTTCAAGGGGTCTATAGAGACAGTGAAGATAATTTAGGCTACAACTAGACTCTGCAAAGTCATAAGCCTCTCATTTACAACAAATAGATAGATTATAAATTTAGACAAAATAAAAATAAGTAGAGAAGAAAAGTCTGTATTCACAATATCCAGATATAGACACTGATAACACGGGTAAGTGTGGACTACAAATAATAGCATATAAATATATGTAACTGTATACATCTAAATGTATGTATGTATATATAATTTTTGCTTTGACGTATTTACCATCTTATATGCTAAAATAAATGAGATTTAAAAGCTGTTTAAGGTAGCTGTGGTGATACACAACTATAATCCTAGCACTAGGGAGGTTGAGACAGTAGGAGCTCGAATTTCAGTCCAGCCTGGATTCTAGCAAGATATTGACTCATAAGCAAACCAGAAAAAAAAAATGTCTAAAGTGATTTATTTATAAGCTCTACAATTCATTTCCTTGTTAGACATTTATGTTATTTCAATTTTATACACTGCATCTCTTATCAAAGTCAAATATAATTGTTTATATATGAACACTTCTGTGATAGATCACTACACAAAAAATGTACTGGGTCAAATATTAGAATATTTTTAGTTTTCTGATTTACATTGCCAAAGGGATTTCTGGAGAAGTGCAATCAACTCACTTCTGGCAGCAAGATGTGAGTGAAGCTGTTTCTCTGTGAAATCCCTAGCAATTTGTTAGGTGCTAGTTAAATAAGTGAGAAATGACATATTATTTTCATTTGCATTTGTATGGAAGTTATTATGTATTTCACACATATAGGGACCATTTGTTTTACAAGTTTGGATACTTTTGTGTTAATATCCTTTGTCTATTTTGTTCTTGGCAAAATTTTTAATAAATTTTATAGTGCTTCAACTTGGAATATTATATCTTTGTGATTATTTTTGAATTTTCCTGGATTTGTGATTTGCTATTAAGATTACATTTTAAAGCATTTTACTTTTTGTCCAAGTAAAATGTTTCTTGCAAATTTGATCATCAATATTAGGAATTTTCTATTAATTTCTCCATTTTCTCCTTTCTATTGCCCTGTTCAGATATAATTTCCATCTGATACTCCTATTTGGATTTGCTGTAATGCCCCAAAAGGCTAATCTAGAATTATTTTTGTTTTATATAAATATGCTTGGATAACAGACATTATTATTAGTAGCACTTTATGTTTAGGTATGAGAGTGTCACATATTATGATATGTAATTAAGTATAAACCTAAGCTATATGGACTATTAATAAGAAATAACAAAATAACACTCAGTTATTAGTTATACAATAAACTCTAGTTAGATGTAGTGGTAGCATTATTACTGGTCTGTAGTAAAGACTATTCAGTTTTCCTCAAGAATGAGAAGGAATAGCACATTGAAGATAATTCATAATTTATAAAATCTAATTTTTCATTTCCTTCACCCATTATCTATTGGTTATGCCTTGCATCACACTGTTACTTAGGAATCGGTCTTCTAGATTCACTGTAATACCTGTCCATGTTATGTTCTAAAATCAGCCTAAACCAGAAAGTCCTTTCCTCTTTTCTTATACTGTAGTTATCACATAGTAACCCTAAATTCAAGCTGCACACACTCAGGAGCAACAGTAATGTAATGAATTCCTCTTACATACTGGAGCCTATTTAAGGTACAACACAAATAAGTTTGACCTGTCATAACAGAACTTATGCCCTAGTTTGACAGGAAAAAGCCCAAATTTCTCAATTCTATTTGTTCCTAACTAGACAACAGGACAGATACTGTTCACACTTCTTCTGAGCTGTAGTTGAAGATGACAGTGAGGTTGTCCTGGTGGACTTTAGAAAAGCTCCTGAAATTATTACTATTAAAAAAGAAAGATTATTCTGAATTTGTTGTTAATTTTCCAGGAGGGAAATACTAAGCCCAGACTCTCAGCTACGTTAATTTTACATAATTTGAGATAAAAAAGAGAAATGTGTAATCTTAAAGAAAAATAACAAAGTTTGAGGACTCACAGTATCCAATTTCAAAAGCTAGTGTGACACAATGGGTATCAAGACATTGTGGTAATGCCATGAGGATAGACCTATTGGATTACATCCTAAAATTGAGATTCCAGAAATAAACAGATATATCTATTGATTTTTAACAAGAGCATCATGACATTCAATGGGAAAAGTAGTCTTTGTGACAAATGGTCACAAGAAAAAAAGTAAAATTGAACATTGTACACCAAATTGACTAAAAAATATATGAAAGACCTAAGTGTAAGTGGTTAAACTGTAAAACTCATAGAAGGAAATTTTCCAATGATAAGATATGACACAAATAGCACAGGAAACAGATTTTGAAAGTAGATGTATAAGGACCAAGCATGGTGGCTCACGTGTACAATCCCTGCTGCTCATGAGACAGAGGTTGGGAGGATCATGATTCTAGGCTAGTCTAGGCAAAAAAGTGAGACTATTTCAGCAAAGAAACTGAGCATAGCAAACACCCGTAATCCCAGCTACTTAGGAGACATAGGCAGGTCTCAGTTCAAGTATGACCTGGGCAAAACTTGTGAGAACCTACCTGAAAATTAACTAAGGTAAAAGTGCCAGGCATGCTTCAAGAAGTAGCACATTTACTGAGCAAGTGTAATCCCCAGTACAACCAAAAAAAAAAAAATTGGATCCCATCAAAATTAACAACTTTCACCCATCAAAGGATACTATCAAGAATGTGAAAAGTCAACCCACAGAAAGGTGAGAAAATTGTATCTAACACATAAGGAGAACACTTACAATTGAAAAATAACTCCAAAAGTGTAATAAAGATCTAATGACATTCTTCCAAAGAAAACATAAAAATGGCCAGGAAGCATATAAAAAGATGCTCGATATCACTTACTGCTAGCAGAAATCAGAACCACACTGACGCTACGACTAGAATAAGAAATACATGCAGGAGACCCTTGGTATCCACAGGTGCATGGTTCCAAGGTGACCACTGTTGAGGAAAAAGCATGGATGCTCAGGATGCACAGAGTCCAGTGCCGTGCTGTGAATGTCTGATTCACATACCCCATAATGCTGCCCAACTTCCGCTGAAGCATCAACAGATATGTGGATTTATAAAATGTGGTATATCCATAAAAGAGTGTGTTAGCCACTAAAAATAATGAAATACTAATGCATGCTATACTGTAACAAACCTTAGTAAAAACCCAAGTGTGAGGGGCCACATAAAGTATAAGTCCATTTACATGGAACATCCAGACTAAAGAAATCTATAAGAGATGGAAAATAGATTCGTGGTTGACTAGGACAGGAGTGGATGGGGAATAAGCAACAGCTAAATAAAATAGAATTTCCAAGGTGGTATCAGCAAGATAGCAGAATAGGAGTTATCAGCCTTCACCTTCCTACAAAAAGCAATTAGACAGCTACTCATTAAACAAAATAGTCCTGGGAAGTCTCGAGAATCCAATTAAGGACCTGGAGCATCATATTAGAGCAAAAAAAAAAAAAAACCAAGAAAGAAAGAAAAACAGAGTTTAACCATACGGGAAGGATTGCTGGGGAAACTGGTATAATAGAGGTATTTGGAGATGACTAGAAACAGAGAAGAGAGATGGAGGCTATCGGTGTTTGCCATGTGGCAGGGTCCATCAGAGTTCCTAGTGACCTGTTTTGCAGATACTCTTGATAGCCATTGCCACTGAAAATCTCAGCAGCCCCTGTGACAACCACAAACTTGCTATAGCCTTCACAATGGAAAACAAACAACAAACATGTTTCTCAGTGACAACTCCACAGCCCCCTATAAAAGATATGAGTTTATGAGCAGCTATAGTTGCCATGGACTTTTGCACAAGAGTCATTGAAAGTTTCCATCTTCTACTCATTTTTTTTTTTTTGCAGGGCAGCCACCTTTCTCCCTGGATATATCCCCAAAGCCAGAACTGAGATTGCTAGCATGTTAGCATGCCTGAACTTCATACTCTATCTGCTCCAGACCTTTCTCAAATGTTCCACCCTATGCACGCTATCTCTGACACTAGGGCCACTGTCACTGCATGCTAACCAGCGCTGTTGACCCTAGAATCACTACTATTACACAGAAAACTATACTCAAGCACTCAGTTCCATGGATACTCCCCAGTATATGATGCTTGGAAGTATTCATATATTCTCAATCTAACAGAGCTTCGCCTAGACATATTATAATAAAATTTTCAAGGATCAGGCAAGAAAACTTTAGTTTTTAGTTTTCTGGAGGACACTGGAGTTTGAACTCAGGGTCTCACACTTTCTTGATAAGTGCTCTAAGACTTGAGCCATACCTCCAGCCCAAGGAGAAAATTTTAAAATTAGAAAAATAAAAGAAGTCTCATCTCATGCAAGAGAAGCTCAAGTGAGGGTTTTGGTAGATTTCTCAATAGAAACTTTTGCAAGCTGAGAGAGTGAAATGATACATTCAAAGAACTTAAAGAAAGAGGAAGAAAACCCACCAACCAAAAGTTCTTTACCCACAAAATTGTCCTTCAGAAATGAAGAACAAAACAACATTCTCCCAGGCAAACAAAACTTGAAAGAGGTCATCATTTTATTAGACCCACCTGATAAAAACAAACAACAACAACAAAAACAAAAAACTAAGCACAGTTCTTTAAGCTGTCCTAAAATCGTCACTACCCTATTTCATCCCAAACACCATTTTAGGCTATGCCTTAAATCTCAGATATAGAAATACAGCTATTAGTCATAGTGTAGTGAATTATTTTGGGGAATAACTTGCATACACAAAAGAATGTTCAACTTTATTCATTGACATTAGCTGGTTGACAGTCTCTTGTCATGAAAGATTCAGGCTTATTCATTAAAAAACAACCAAAATCACTACTTCCTATATTCCAGAAAAAAACTTGAGTGAAATGTTTTAACTCACTGTCATAGGATTAAATGTAAGTAAATAATTTAAGACAAGAGAAAAGAAATGCAGTAATCTCCAGAGAAAAAGGCAATTAAGTGTCTGAGTAAAATACCTGCAAAGTAATGTAGGAAAATATAGGAAGACTGTGAGAAGTACTCAACAAAGCTGGATTTAGAAGAAAAGTCTGGGAGGTTTTTTGTTGTTGTTGTTATTATTTACTGAAAAAATAGGAATCTATCAGTTAGGGGAAAATAAGATTTGGGAAAATCATGTTGATAAAGAATAGGTGTATACTGAAGATAAGGGGGATTATAAATACATGGTGTTTGTGGAATAAGTGCCACTTCACAGTGGCATTAATAATCACAGTCCTACTAAAACTGTATTAAGTGAGGAGAAATTAACTCTAACAACCCTAAGTTCAGGAATAAAACACAAGAGATATTTGATTATTGGAAATGAGAAATGTTAGGAGGTTCTTACAAAATGTAAAATCAGGAAGGGTTCTTAGATATCTCACTTCTAACTGCTCACATAACAGTGCTGGCAACTGAGACCCACCTATGTCGGAGGTTATACCTAGTATTAATGGCAGAGCAATAGCAGAAATGTTTACTTTCTTTATAGATGCAAAAAGGAGCCCTGCTCCTTTGGAAAGGAAATGACAGGGTGATGTCATCTTGGGTGAGAATAGCTCTTGTTTCTTCTATACTCATGTGAAATACTATCTTTATTCACTTTTCCTGATAAAGCCTGATGCCTTTCCTGAAGCTGTTGATTAATTACCAAGAACAATCAAACTCTACAGTGACATTCCCTAGGCAAAGGCTGTCTTCTGGCCTGAAATGCCAATCTGGGTGGAGGTCTGGGACACTCCACATTCTCTGACATTCTTGACTGTGGGGACCCTCTGCCTGGGGCTGCTTCAGTGGGAAGAGGGCTGTCTTTAACAAACAAGATGCTGCTTCCGCACCAGCAGCCCTGCTGTTCCTGTTGTTACCAATTCTCCAAAGTCAGGCTCCTCCATATGCTCACCTACCACTGCCCTAAAACAGAATCAAATGAGTGAGCAAGCAAAAGGGAGGAGCAGTGACCAGTGGAATTTCAAAGAAGGCTGTGAAGGCTGGCATTAAGCCTAGTCTAGAAAAAGGCAAATGCTATACCACATAGGATCAGAAATCCTGGATTCCACAGCTACTGAGTTACTGGTTTTGTTATGCCATGGACATGACAAATGTAGTCAGAAAAATATAGCTTTATACTTAAATCTGAATACCACTTTGTGATTCTCAAACTCATATCAAATTTAATAAAAATGTATGCATCCAATGATGGCAAGTGTATGAGTTGTATTTAAGTTATGTATTTTTGAACACATTCTGTTTCCCTCTAAAAATATGGTACCATTTGGAAATATTCATGATGGTACTTAAAAATATCTCTATTATTTATACAGGAATTATAAAATAACATGGATTTGAAAATAAAAGTATAAGGTGAGAGCAAATAAAGTTCTATGTATAAAGAAAATGAAAATGTGTTTCTCTTATCATGTCTGTGGCCAATATGAAAGTACTACCTCCTACCTTCTGGATCCTCTACCATTTGCAAAAAGGCTGTGCTTCATGTGGACTGATAAAGTCAATAATAAAACAGACAGGTTACCAAAAGGTTGTCTGGTGATGTGAAGTCTTTAATAGGTGATTTTAGCCTGAGGACTCCCCATTGACCTGGCTGAAACTTTCTTAGAACTATGCTGCAGTCTAAGGGTCATACGAACACAGATACCCAACCTTTTGTTTCACATTCATCAGAGCCAATTTATTCTACCAGACTTCTCCTGTGTCTTATCTTGTTTTCTGCTTCCTAGAAACTCAAACAAATAAGAATTTTTAACCCATTAGTCTTTTTAAAAGTGTAAATAAATGTCCAATTGCATGATTGGATTTTTACGATTATATGAAACCCTATTGATATATTGTTAACAAGTACATTCATATTTGGGGTAATGTCAAAATATATTTCATTTATATCATTGTTAAGATGACAGTTCTTTTTAAATTCATATACAAAGCAAACCATGGGTAAAGTGGGAATATATTACAGTATACAGCTTCGAAGATGACGGGGGACATTTGGCTCTCTCTTCCATAATCCTCCCGATGAGAAAAATTTGCTGCTATTACTAGGGTGGGTCTCATATTGAAGCATCACATTGAACTTTGCATTTCTTCTTGTAACTTAGTATTGAAACTCATTAAGTGCAAAGATTGTATTTACCTTATTTGTAGTCATTATCTTTAATGCCTAGACTGTGGTGAATATACAGTAGAAGTGTGCTTATAGGATAAATTCTAAGAAATTAGCATTGTTGACAAGGCTTCCTTATACTTTTCCAAAATCACCATATCATGCTCCTAATATTATTTGAGGCAATTGTGAACAACTGTAAGTTAAAACTGAGAAGAAAGAAAATGCTAAAACAGAGAAGTGAGTGGAATAATACAGATACTAAATCCCTAGAATATAAATAATAAGCTAATGCTATCTCTTTAGTGGCATGATTTTGCTGAAAAGCACTTGTCCATATTAGCCTGGATACTGAACTCCATGAGTTAATTAAATATGTGTTTATTTATTGCATATTATGCACCAGTTACTAAGCTCTGCATTGAGTAAAGAAAGAAAATGACAACTGTTCAAAGGTTTAGAAGTACTCCAATTTATCCAGCAGAGACATTGAAGTAAAGAGAAAAGTAGAGTAAACTGTTAAGATTACTTGTAGAAATATTTTTAGGAGCACTGAAAAAAAATGTTTCATTCAACACTTACAGCCATACTGCATGGTTTAAACTATAAAAGATAGACTGAATTCTTACTTTCCACTATTTTTGAAACAATTCCTAGCAGGGTGTAATGCACACTGCAGGAGCCTGGTAAAATTCTATTTTTGACTGTCAAATTCCAGCAAATGGTTCTAACAATTTGATGTTGATTGTATGAATTAATGGTTTTTCAAATGCCTACAAATTAATCACATTTCTCAATTGAGTGTACTGATAAAAACCCACTTTGGAAGACTTCCACCTAGCATCATCTCCTATTTTTGTTCAATTTGGGAGTCTATACATTGGGACTGTGAACTGTTAGTAATCTATTCTTTCTTATAGTTAGTTAAACCACTTAGCTGCTTTTCATCTTTTCAGTAATTCTACTTTGTCTGGAGTATGATGTCCAGGCACTTTAGCATGGTATACAAAATACTCATTGATCCCCAATCTTCAATTTTCTCTTTTCACATATATTCTTTATTATTTCTACACTTCATAAATGTACATAAGTGGACATAAGTGTTGGTCACATTCAGTTTGTTGTGATGCCAACAGTTTATATATCCCTCCTTTCCTATCTCTCTTATTTTCTCCTTTCTGATCTTAGAGCATGCTGTCCTTTTCAGGGAGTCTCTTTTTCACTCCCTTTCAGATTAACATAAGTATATTCATTAAATCTTCAAAATTCAGCACAAAAAATCTCCAATTGCCAGAAAGGCTCTTTTGTCCTTTACAAATCCAGCTTCACGTAAGAGGACTTCTTATTAGCACATAATGCAAAACTTTATCTTCTTATTTACTATATCATATTGGTATTATTTTCATCTCCTTCAGAAGTGTGAGAGCTCTGTGAGTGCATGAGCTATTTTATTCTTTACTCTACTTTCATCCCATTTGTAGACTTACCAAAATATTTATTGAATAAGGGGCTCTAAAACTTTAACATGAAGCTATAGGTCATAAAGTAGAGCAAGAAGTAAATTTATTAATATGTTAAATTAGACATTATCTTTAGCATTTTTAGTGCTCATTAAAAATTAATATGTTTGACTAATTGATTTAATCAAATGCGTAGCATATATTTATAAAGTTATTTCCTAGATTAGTATTCCATGAAATGAACTTCAGAAAACAATGTTTAAGTTAGCATTTTGTAAGTGCCAACACTTTAGGCCATAAAAATGTCATACTTATGGCAATACAATTTACTTTTATATGTACCAATATGAATTTATACATCAATTTAATAGCTATATCCTTAGTTTAATAACATTTGTTGCCCTCTCCAAGATCCAACCAATATCTTTGTATGTGCTAAGTATTCATTAAATATTAATTTCCATGAGTTTACACAATTTTAAGTCCTAATCAAGTCTGAATTTTCTTATAAAACCAAAATCTTAAAAACACTAAATTTAGGAGACAGCATTCTAAGAAATATGCTACACCTTCCAACTCTCTACATGGCTTCTTATACACCTGATGTTTAGTAACTGTGGAAGTCTCCTACGTCAGAGAGATGAGAGTCTTCTGGAAGTGTAGGTATGACAGAATAATCTCACAAAGTTCTATGATTTAAATGTGTATATCATAAGACACTCATGGTGACATCAAGAAGTAACTGCCTCAAAAGTCAGAATTGTGAATGACAATCAACAGAAAACAAGAATATGCTTGTTTCATACTGAGAATGTCACCATTCTGTGAATACTATTTCCATATTGACTTTTGATGCTTATTAGGCTCCCCCCTCTCTCTGTATATATAAATAGATAGATAGATAGACAGATGAATAAAACAAATCTACAAATATATATATATAAATTTATATTGTTTACATTGTTGAGAGACATACTCTAATTAACACATATTAACATTTTCTCTTTTACCCAGATCCCTATAACCTTAACCTATTTAAAATTTTAATACTGAAAACAAATTTAACAGACCCAAACATGTTCTTATTAAAAGGATTTAATTATTCTAATAATAAGGTGTTATTTGTCCCGGTAACTAGTAAGAGATAATAGATGCTTCTTTTTGCTAATATAGCATGAATACACAGAATAAATGACATTTAGAAAGTAATTAACATCATTTCCACAGTTAATATCTTTTCCCGTATTATGAGGATCATGCCTCTTGATCTGTCCAAGTGATGTATGGCATTCATATTTCATGACAGATGTATCATTGTCTTGAAACTGTCTTCCTGTATCTGACTTTTACAATTCAAATGATCTATATCACAGATGCAGAGGCATGCAACAGGGTTATAGAAACCTTTATTCAGGACTGTGTACCATGGAGATTGTAAATCAATTCCATAACATTTTTATTTAAGTCCCAGTCATGCTTTTTATGCCAATGAAAGAGATAATTTAGTCATCCACTTAATATTTATTTTAAAACAAATAATATAAGCATCATAAAAAAGTCACTTCCCAACTTCGTATCTAATTTTACCTGTTGCTATCTTATTCCTTTTGAATAATTTACAAGAATTCTATTATCTTCTAATAAAGATCCTGTACTTTTCCATGTTTGATAAAAATCATTCAATATTAACTATTTTTGGCCAAAGATCTTATAATTATCATCTGTTATTTTAATAACTATGTCTTATTTGAATATTTGGTCATAGTTAAAAGAGAAACTGAACATTACATTGCTTTACATATTCCTATAATCCATAAACAATTCGAACAAAAGTCTTCTTATAAGAATTGTATTTCAATTTCTAGATTAGTTTTCTGTTATATGCTAGAGTAGTATTTCTTCATTCATTAATTTTATATAATGAACATGTATTTGTGACTATTAAAATCAAATTGATGTTAGGTGGTTGGTACACTGTGATGACCAAAATAAATTTGTTCTCTACCCTCATGGAGTTATGTGTGCACAATGTAAAAATATATAATTACAATTTGCAATAGGTTATCTAAAAAAATAGAGACACCAACAGAAATGCACAAAGCCTGTATTAAATTAAACTGATTGGGAACAACATGTCATATATGATAACATGTAAGAGAGCTTATGAAGGTGTCTAGACTCATACAGTAGACAGAAAACAAGTGTCATGAAGTGACCCCATATGTTCTGGGTGTGCAGTTTAGAGACCGGTGGAGCAGGCAGTAGAACACAGAAGGTTTTTTAAGGTGTTCCTTAAGGTCTGCTTAGATAAAACTTAAAAGAATTTCCTCAGGATACATGTTGCTCATTCTTCATCTTCTGTAATTTGCTGTTTGTAAATATTATTACTCTTGTAGCACATAGTGCCTGGACAGTTGTAACCAGTGTTCCTCCAATGTGAACACAAATTTGGTGATAAGCATGTTAAAGTGCACAAAGTTGATGATCTTGTGTGATGCTTGGAGATCTAGCCTTGGCTTTGATCTATGCTGTCAGACCACTGATATGGTGTCCTTCACACTTAAAAAGAAAAGGGTTCTAATAGCATTGTCTTAGAAATTAAGTGTTTATTAGTGTAATGTTTTCAAATAGCCTGAAGGATGTATATGAGGATAAATTAAGATTACCTATGTAATATACCCATCCTAATCCTGAACTTAATGAGCTACTCAATAAGTATTAGTTTACTTCCTTCATCTTTTTCTGTGTGTACCACACGCTTGATTAAGCACTTTATTTTTATGGTACATAAAGCAGTAAATTTGTTATTTTCTCTTCATACAGAAAAGAATGAATTATGTCAAATTATTAAGCTTCCTAAGTAATATCATTTTATGTATAGGAGAGTTTTTACCACAGCCTTTTAAAATACCCATTATTTTCCTATGCAATTTCTTTTTTTTTCCTTTTTCTTTTATTATTCATATGTGCATACAAGGCTTGGTTCATTTCTCCCCCCTGCCCCCACCCCCTCCCTTACCACCCACTCCACCCCCCTTCCTCTCCCCCCCCCAATACCCAGCAGAAACTATTTTGCCCTTATTTCTAATTTTGTTGTAGAGAGAGTATAAGCAATAATAGGAAGGAACAAGGGTTTTTGCTGGTTGAGATAAGAATGGCTATACAGGGCATTGACTCACATTGATTTCCTGTGCGTGGGTGTTACCTTCTAGGTTAATTCTTCTTGAACTAACCTTTTCTCTAGTACCTGTTCCCCTTTTCCTATTGGCCTCAGTTGCTTTTAAGGTATCTGCTTTAGTTTCTCTGCGTTGAGGGCAACAAATGCTAGCTAATTTTTTAGGTGTCTTACCTGTCCTCACCCCTCCCTTGTATGCTCTCGCTTTTATCATGTGCTCATAGTCCAGTCCCTTTGTTGTGTTTGCCCTTGATCTAATGTCCACATATGAGCAATTTCTTGACAGTCCTCTAAGGCAATGGGTCTCATCCTTGCCTGAGAATCACTCAAAGAACTCCTTAAAATGACCAAGGCTACCTTGGGATCAATCAAATCCTGATCTCAGAGGTAGGGCCTTGGCATGTCTCTTTTTAAAGCTTTATGATGATTTCAGTAGGCAGTCAAGTTTGAGAACTGCTGTTTTAGAGTACTGCAGTGATGTCATAGTTATCTTAAAAACATAATGGGCCCACCATTTCAGAAAAATAGATTTCCATCTAGAAATCCTACTCTACTTTCAAGTTACAAGGAATTATTGGCTTTTTTATGAACCCCTTCCATCTGAAATTCCCTTGGCTCATTAATGTACTTTATGCTGTTTCTATTATAGCAGTAACAAAAGCCATGATCTATAATGAAAGCCAAAGTGAAATGTTCACCTTGGTTTTTGGAAAGCAAGTTTCTTGAAGGCAGGGATTATTTCTGGAATTATCACAGCGATTAAGATAGTAATTTTCTATACTATTTATTAAAAATGCTACTATATTACTAATAAAAATTGAAGTGAATAAATTTCTGTGTAATTATCAATTAAGAATTCCATACTTGTGTACCTAAAACTACATCTGTCTATACATCTATTTCATATGTCTATATTTATATTGATCTATCTATGTATATAGGTTAATATAAATCAATAAACTTTAAAAGTAGGAATATTGTCATAGTCTAGATCATAAATGTATCCCAATGGTCCAAATGTTTAAGATTTAGTCCCCAGTTTGTTGCTATTAGGAGGAGGTAGAAACTTTGAGAAGCAGGGCCTAGTGAGAGGATTCCAGCCATTGAGGGCATGACCTCAGAGGGAGTATTGGGATCCTAATCTCTCCTGTTCTTTTTCTATTGCTACTCCTTCATGAGAGCAAGGGACTTTGTGGGTCACATACCCTTGCTCTGATATGCTGCCACAGATCCAAAGCAGCAGGGGTAAGGGGTAATTGGTCAAACACTGCTGCCTCCAAAATTATAAACTATAACAAACCTTTCCTCTTTATAAGTTCATTATCTCAGGTATTTGTTAGAGTAACAGAAAACTTGCCAAAATATATTTCAGCAGTACAAAAAAAAGGGTGTAGTGAGATATTATTATAGTCCTTAAGTACCTATTTTAATACAATAAACATTTATATAAATTAATATTAGCTTATAATTGTAATGATGGAATTGTGTTTCTTAAACTCAGAGTTTGATGATAATATTTTCCTGGTACCAGTACATCTTTAAAAAACATTCCTTGAATACTAAATCCTGAAAATTATAATATCATCATCATCAGGTCAGGAAAAAATGCATTTTTCATACACCTGTATTTGTGAAAAGGGCTAATGAAAGTAGGAGACAGTTTTTCAAAAGAAGATGGTGCAGTTGAACTGGGAAACATGGATTCTAGTTTGAAATCTGACATTTGCTGGTTGTTTTGTCTTTCTGTCACTGTTTCCTCCTTTATATTTACAATTTTATAAAACATGTACTTGAGGTCAAGTTAGTAGCATTCTCCACTGTTTTCCTGAATAAGAAAAAAAAATCCTTGATTCTATGTAACTGTAGGTGGGTAATGATAGGCTCTAGTCAGTGGCCAAGCATCCCCAACCCAGATCACTTTTTCATCACTGATGGTTCAGGAGAGAAACTGAGAAGCCCTTATTGGACAATGATGATTTTGACTTGAAATTTGTATCAGGTATGAAAAACCAGAAGAAAGTAGCCAGGAAATGCCTACAAGAAATGCTCTGAAAGAATTCCATCTTCCTAGTCACCACTATAAAGATATGTATGTTCTGAAGAAGTAATCAATTCTAAAATACAAATATTGCTATGACTAGATGAAAAAGAAGCAAGAAAAAGAGCATGAACTAGTATTTGTGGATATCACTGATCATTTTTTTAACAAATATTTTACATACAGGAGTGAATGACTTTTGGGCACTTGAAATTTGATTTGTGCAACTGACAGGACTCTATCTTTAATTTCATTTGATTTTATTGGATTAAATTTAAACATACACATATAAGTAGTGTTGACACATTGGAGACCACAGATTTCTACTATAGCCACAATTTAAATCCTTTGAAGATAGAGAGGTTACCCAGGAAACACCATCCCATCATTGGGCACTTGTAGTCACCTTCCTTGTTTTGAAAATGAAAATGTGGCTTCTTGTACTTTCTTTAAATTAGTTTAATTCTATAATCTGAAAACATAGAAAAAGTCAAGTCCTTATTTGATATTAAAGTACTTTAAAGAAATTTCTTATCTAATATTCAGTTTTCCAAGCCAAGCAGTTTCTCAGTAATCCATCATTTCTATAGTTTTGTTCTAGACTCTAGTTTAGTAGCATTGTGGACTGGACTGTATCTCTCCCCTACCCAGGTTCATTTGTCAAATGAAGCCTTAACATTCACTAGACTCTATTTAGAGAAAAGTCATTAAAGAGGTAACTAAGGTTAAATGAGATTTAAGGTATATGCCCCAATCCAATAGTATTGGTGTCCTTAAAAGAAGAGGGAGAGACACAGGTATTGCATGTACACAGGAAGGAACATATGAGGACACAGTAAGAAGGCAGCCATGAGATAGCTAAGGACAAAGCCTCAGGAGAAGTCAAGTCGGAGGATTTCTTAATCCTAGACTTTCCTCTCTAGATTACAAGAAATAAATTTTTGTTATGTAAACTACTTAGTTTGTGTTATTTTCTTAATGTAGTCTGAAAAATCTGTTATGAGTAGATTAGTTTTTAAATAAGGCAAACAGATTGAAAACTCATCTACTTCATTTTCTATGGTATGTAATCATCTTTTCTTCTATAAAATACATATAGTAATAATATCTCAAATTTGGTTTACAAAGAGCAAAAAATGTATATACTAAATAAATCATACCCAGGAATAGTAAAATTTTAGTTCTCCCCACTTCTAATAGCTTCCAATAAGATCCTCATGACCAGAATCCCGCTGAAATCTTACTATCTATGTCCAGTGTTCCATGTACACTTCTTACTGTTTTATTTTTTGGTGGTCCTGGGGTTTGAACTCTGCTTGTTAGGCAGGAGCTCTATCACTTGAACCATGGTTCTCACCTTCCATGTGTACCTCCATATGAATTTTATCATGAGCACAAGGGATAATAACTTCCTAAACAATTGACCTGATGGACTCATACAATTTTGAGAAAAGTGTTTAGCTATTCCTTCTCTTCAGTGAAAGATGGAAAGAAAATTACTTTGGTAACAAACTTGATGTTCCAAAATTTTCACCAAGTATAGGCATTGACTGAAGAATTTATCAAAGTTGTCTTATCTCCCATGTTCCTCAGATACTCGCTGTTCCTGACTGCAATCATTTGTTATCCAAACAACTCCCACCCTTACTATGGGGGGATAAATCAGTTTTATATCAATATACCAGAGACAGCTCATTCATTTGCCTCCCAGAAGTTGTTCATTATTTTTACAAGGAAAGAATGGCTGAAAAATGTGTAGGGTTCCACAGTCAACTACCTCACCTGGGTGTAAAATTACACATCAAAAAGGAAACAATGGAATTCCTTTGAAGTGAAGAACAAATACCTGTGTTTCAGCCACATTTGTGAATGCACCACTACACTGGAACATGAAAAATAAAATATGTATATGACATATTATACATATATTTAATAGTGTATTCAAGAATTCAAATTGAAAAATAATGAAAAAACATTTTGAATAATAATTTAACAAAAATAATAAAATAAGTTCATTTTTATCATAATATAAGTAATTCATAAATTCAATTTTCTGGCAAGTATATCATCCTGAATTTTAATTGTTTCATTATTCATTTAATTTTTTAAAAATATGAATGGTGAATGAGATAATTAACCTGTCAATATTTTAATACAAAGTTTTCCTTTTGTAAAATATTTCCTCTTTATAGACTGTAAGTGGTAAAGCATTGTCTTCCAAATAATATTTATATGATGATATTAATTTTCCATGTTTATTAGATGTACATAAAATACTAAGTTTAGTTTTTTATTAATAGAACTCTTCTAAATATATTGAAGTAATACATATCTTAATCTTTTATGTATTCAACAAATTCCTGTGAGTACAATGTAATCTAGATACCTCAGGGAAAAGAACAAATATGGGATCTTCCCCTGTGAATTGCACAGTTTACTAAAAATACAGAGACAGTAAAAAAGAACTACAAAAACAAGGAAAGTGTGAGAAACTATCACAGTCAAGAAAAGCCTGAGGGTGTTGTGATGGTTAGACATAATATGGCACCCAGATGGCATGCTGGAATAGAAAAAGGGCACCACGTGAAAACTACAGAAAAATTAAGCATAGATGTTCATTGTGACAAGTGTAATCATAGAAGAAATTGGATGTGAAGTAACCATCTCTATTATGTTCATAGGTTTTTCTGATGACCTAAAACTGTTTTGAAGTTAAAGTGTATTTGTAAGATATAATGGAAAGGTAGTGAGAGAGGACATTGGTCACAGTAGCTGTGAAAACAGTAGTTGATTTTAATAACCTCACATCACCTAACAAATACAGAAAGCAACATAGAGAATCAAAGAAGTAAAGCAAAATAAGTAAATGCAATAAAATAGTTTTTAATAAATTGGGAGAGAAAGTATTCTTCTAAAATGAAGATGAGGACAGATTAGGTACACATAACAAGATTAACAAGACCAATGTGGGTTTAGACTGCTATGCTACAGCAAGCAGAGGATTATAAAAGGAACTTCTGATTGACTGTGGAACAGAAAAATGGATAACAAGTACTCATTATCAAAGGCAGGCTCCCCACTGACAGTAGAGCCACAATGGGGTCTGTGAATACTACAGTACATTGTGAGAGTAGGCTTCCTAGCTTCCAGTACATAGGTAAGTTCAAAGGGCCCTTGAGCTCGCTCTTATATTGTTACATAGGTGTGATTATAGGGTAAGATGGTCTAGTTGTCAGGAATGGCCTGAATTCTTGGGGATATATAAAATACCCAGCAAAGTCACAGGCTTGAAATGATGAAAAACTAGAAGTAGAACAAAGATTAATCAAGGCACGGCCTCAAGAGAAAGGAGGATAAAGGTAAAGATAAAGGCCAAGAAAGGCAGGTAATAAAATTTGCCAGAGAAATGCAACTAGAAAAGCATTACTATTTTCTCAAAAGGTTTTGTTGACATGTAGTAACTATATGTATTTATGGGGTATGGTATGATGATTAGGTATCCATGTACATAATGTCTAATGATTAAATCAGAGTAACAAGCACTTCTAACTCAAACATTTATCATTTCTTTGTGTTGAGAACTTTCAAACTCCTCATAATGAACTGAGAAGTTCATTATAAAATATATACTAAATGATGCATTATTGTTTTAATTCTGTGTAGCTGTGAGAAAGGAGCCCTTATAAAGCTGTAAGGCTAATAAACTTATTCTGACCCATTCTCGCTATCCTAGGAAGGAGCTAACCTTCTAAAAGAGGAAAGTGTATATGACTTTTAGCAGTTTTACTTAGGTGTAATTGACCTGCTATAAATGCTCTGTGTGTGTGTGTGTGTGTGTGTGTGTGTGTGTGTGTGTGTGTGTGGCTATATTGACCTATAGCAAAAGTGTGTCTACACATATGCATGCACACACATGCACATACACACAAAACCATGATTTCAGGAAAGATATGCATGCAAAACCACAATATCCTTCCAGTAAGTAATATTATAGCACCTGTCCTGGATTTATTTATTTATTTTGAGACTGGGTCTAGCTAAAATGCCCAGCCTGAATTTGAACTCACTGTGTAGCCCAGGCTAGCCTGGAATTCCTAATCTCCTGCCTCAGCCTCCCTATTACTAGAATCACAGGCACAAACCACATGCAGTATTATCTCTTATAAATTGAAATTTACCTGCTACTGATAATTAACAAAATCGAAATTCTTTCTATGTGCTTCTTTGCCTTAGTTGAAAATTAATCTACCAAATATGTGAAGATCTATATATGTATCCGTGATCCCTCTTTCCACTATCTTACATTAACAACACATTTTCTTGATTGCTAATTTGTTAGCAAGTCTTGAATTAATATACCCCAAACAAACTTGTTGTACTTATTTAAAGTTCAGTTAGACTCTAGGTACTTTGAGTTTTCATAAGGAGTTTAGTAGAGTCAATCTACGATTTTTTTTTTTTTTTTTTACAAAATCACTTTGTTGATACTTTGAAATTGTGTTAAATCTATAATCAATTTTTAGAGGGTTGACAAATCAACAATAAGTCTCCTGATCCAGGGAATTGGGGTATATTTCCATTAATGTAGCTAGGATTTTTATTATACCCAAAATAATTTTTAATTTCCAGTGTACTGGGATTGCACATAGCTTGTCAAATTTATCTTGAATATTTCATAAATTTAGTATGATAGTAAATACATCAAAAATTTTGTGTCTTCCATTTTTATCAGTGGATAGAAGTAAAACTGATTCGGGGATGTTTATATTATAATGTTGCTAAATTCACACATTTTGTAGATTCTCCAAGATTTTCTGCTTAAAAGATTATGTTGACTGCAAAAAAGAGGTATATTTCTTATTTATTACAATTGATTACTTTTGCTTCTTTTTCATGCCTTATTACATTGGCTAAAACCTGAGAAGATACAGCAAAATTTTTCAATGTTGTTTGGTTGTTGATCTTGGGAGAAAATTATTTTCTTTCACTAATAACATTTATTGTTATCTCTGAGTATTAAGATATACTGTATCTATTTGAGGTGATTCCTCATTCATTGATATATTTTATGAGGAATCAGTGTCAGATTTTGTCAAATGCTTTGTCTGCCTCAAGTGAAATGATGATGCATTTCCATTTTAGATTTTTTTTTCTAATTATAACTTTATAACTATCTTCTTTTTCTTTCATTTTATAATTTTTATGTTTACTTACATGTATATACATTATTTGAGCCACATCCCTCCTACCCCCTCCAATAATCCATTCCACCCTCTTGTTCTCTGATTCTATTGAAGGGAAAACATAAGAGATAATAAGAAAGCCATAGTATTTTAGCTAGTTTGAGGTAAAGATAGCTATACAAAGAGATTCTTAGCGTTGCTTCCATGCACTTGTGTATTGCAATCCACATTGGTTCATCTCTATGAGGGCTCTTCACTACTTCTTGGTCCCCTTCCCATACTGGCTTCTGCCAGATTAAGATTATTTTATTCACTCCTCTACAAGAGTACATCAACCACATTCATGTTTTAGGTTTCCTTCCCTTACCTTATTCCTCCTATGTGTGTTCTTCCCTTAGTGTGTGACTCATGTCCAATAATATTACTGCATTTGTTTTAGGTCTATATTCTGCATATGAAAGAGAGCACGCAATTTGTGGACTTCTGAGCCTGGCTAACTTTGCTTCAGATGATGTTCTCCAGTTCTAACCATTAAGTTGCGAATGAAAAAATTTCATTCTTTGTGGCTGAGTAAAATTCCATCGTGTATAAATACCAGATTTTCTTAATCCATTCATTGGTAGGGGGCATCTTGGCTTTTTCCACAGCTTTGTTATGGTAAATAATGCTGCAAGGAACATAAGGGTACAAGTATCTTTGTAATAAGTTGAGTTGCGTTCAACCAGGTATGGAGTGGTATTGCTGGGTCATATGGCAGATCTATGTTTAGTTTTTTAAGAAGCCTCCATAATGTTTTCCAAAGTGGTATTACTAGCTTACATACCCACCCGCAGTGTATGAGGGTTCCTTTTTTCCTGCATCCTCCTCAATATTTGTTGTTGGTGACATTCTTGATGCTAGCTAATCTGAGAGGAGTGTGCTTTTGATTTGCATTTCCTTTATGGACAGAGATGGTGAGCATTTTTTCATGTATTTTTTGGCCATTTGAACTTCTCCCTTTGAAAAACTTCTGTTTAGTTCAGTTGCCCACTTCTTTATTGGTGCACTAATTTTGGGGGGAGTTTAGTTTTTTGAGCTCCCTATGTATTCTGGCTATCAGACCTTTGTCTGATGTATATCTAGCAAATATTTTCTCCTACTCTATGAGTGGTATTTTCAGTTAAGAAACTATTTCTTTTGCTGTGCAGAAGCTTTTTAATTTCATGTAGTCCCATTTGTCCATCCTTTCTCTTTGTTGCTGGGCTGATGGGGTTCTCTGAGGAAGTCCTTGCCTATACCTATTATATAGGTATATATATATATATATATATATATATATATATATATATATATATATACCTTTCATGTACTAACAGCAAGTTTTCAGGTCTGATATTAAGGTTCTTAATCCACTTTCAGGTGATACTAGTACAGGGTGACAGCATGGATCTAGTTTCAGTTTTCTGCAGGTAGGTAACCACTTTTTCCAGCAACATTGGTTAAAGGGCTATCTTTTCTACATCATATGTTTTTGGCGCCTTTGTTAAAAATAAGGTAAGCGTAGCTGTATGGATTCATAGCTGGGTCCTCTATTCTGTTCCACTGGTCCTCATATCTGTTTTTGTGCCAGTACCATTTTTTTTTTTTCATTGCTGTGACTCTGTAGTATAGTTTGAAGTCAGGTACTGTGATACTTCCAGCAATGCTCTTTTTGCTCAATATTGCCTTGGCTATTCATGGTCTTTTGTGTTTCCAGCTGAACTTTAGGGTAGATTTTCCAACCTCTGTGATGAAAGTCCTTGGGACTTGATGGAAATGGCATTGAACGTATAGATTGATTTTGGTAGGATAGCCAATTTTACTCCATTGATTCTGCCAATCCATGAACCTGGGACACCTTTCCAACTTTTGTAGTCTTCTTTGATCTCTTTCTTCAGTGGTTTGTAATTTACCTTATAGAGGTCATTTACATCCTTTGATAAGTTTATTCCTAGGTATTTGATTTTTTTTTGAGGCTATTGTAAGTGCAATTGTTTTCTTACTTTCTTTCTCAATTTATTCATTTTTGGTATATAGAAAGGCTACTGATTTTTGTAAGTTGATTTTGTATCCTGCTACATTTCTAAAGCTGTTTATGGTGTCTAGGAGTTTGGGAGTGGAGTTTTTTGGATATTTGAGGTATAGAATCATGTCATCTGCATATAGAGATACTTTGAAGATTTCTTTAGCTATTTGTATTCCTTTTATTTCTTCTTCTTGCCTTATTGCTCTGGCTAGGAATTACAGGAATATGTTGAATAGGAGTGGGGAGAGTAGGCATTCTTGTCTCATTCCTGATATTAGGGGAAATGGTTTCAGTTTTTTCTCATTAAATATGATATTGACTACAGGTTTGTCATATAATATAATATAATCATAATATAAAATATATCATATAATATAATGCCTTTATAATGTTGAGGTATATTTCTTCTATCCCTAATTTTCTTAGAGCTTTTCTCATGAAGTGGTGTTGAATCTTATCAAAGACTTTTTCTGCATTTATTGAGATGATCAAAAAGTTCTTGTCTTTGCTTCTATTCCATTTATGTGCTATATTACATTTATTGATTTGCATATGTTGGACCATCCCTGTATCCCTGGAATGTAGCTGACTTGGTCATGGTGAATGATCTTTCTGATATGTTGTTGGATTTGATTTGCTATTACTTTATTGAGGAGTTTTGCATTAATGTTCATTAAGGATATGGGCCTATACTTCTTTTTGAATGTGTACTTGTCCTGTTTTGGGATGAGTGTAAATCTGGCTTGATAGAATGAGTTAGGTAGTATTCCTTCCCTTTTTATTTCATGGGAAAGTTTAAGGAATGTTTGTATTAGTTCTTCTTTAAAGGGCTGGTAGAATTCAGCTTAGAATTCATCAGATCCTGGACTTTTCTTTTTTGGGAGACTCTTCATTACTGCTTCAATTTCTTATGTGTTATAGATCTGTTTAGGTGGTAAATATTCTTTTGGTTAAGTTTCAGATGGTCATAAGCATCTAGAAATTTGTCCGTTTCTTCAAGGTTTTCTACTTTATTGGAATACAGATTCTCAAAGTAGTTTCTGATAATTCCCTGGATTTCCCTAGTATTTATTGTTATCTTTCCTTTTTTGTTTCTGATTTTACTAATTTGGGAGTTTTCCCTTCTCATTTTAGTCAGATATGCCAGGGGATGGTCGATCTTGTTTATTTTTTCAAAGAACCAGCTCTGTGTTTCATTGATTCTTTGTTTGGTATTTTGGACCTCTATTTCATTAATTTTGGACTTTGTTTTTATTATTTCTTTCCTTCTGCTTGATTTGAGTTTTGCTTGTACTTGTTTTTCTAGGAGTTTGACATGTAGCATTAAGTCATTTATTTGAGATCTTTCTGCCTTTTAAAATATGTCCTCATGGCTATAAACTTTCTTCTGAGCACAGTCTTTGCTGTGTCCCATAGGTTCAAGTAGGTGATCTTTTCATTTTCATTAGATTCCAGGAACATTTTTATTTCCTGTTTTTTCTTCCATGACTCACTGATCATTTGCATATTTTCTGGTGTTGTTTTGTTGTTGGGTTCTAGTTTTAATGCATTGTGATCAGATAGAATGCAGGGGGTTATTTCTATTTCCTTATATTTGCTGAGATTTGGTTTGTGTCCTAATATATGGTCTATTTTGAAGAAAGTTCCATGAGCTGATGGGAAGAATGCATATTGTGCTGTTGTTGGATGAAATATTCTTTAGACATGAGTTAGGTCCATTTGATTTATGATGCCATTTTGTTCTAGGATTTCTTTATTGATTTTTTGTTTGGATGACATATCTATTGGTTAGAGGGGTATAAAGGCTCCCACTACCACTGTGTTGGAGTCTGTATGTGCTTTTAAGTCCTTTATAATATGTTTGATGAATTGGGTGCACTGGCATTGGGTGCATATAGGTTTATAATTGTTATTTCCCTTTTGATTTTTTTTTTTGACCATTTTATTAGTATGAAGTGTCCTTTTTTTATCTTGTTTGACCAATGTAGGTTTGAAATCTACTTTGACTGATATAAGTATTGCTACTCCTTCATTTTTTGGGGGGCCATTGGCTTGGTAAATATTCTTCCAGCCTTTCACCCTAATCCCGTGTTTATTTCTATAAATGAGATGGGTTTCCTGTAAACAACAGATTGTTGGATCTTCCTTTATCTTCCTTTTTAATCCAGCTTTTGATGGGGGAGTTTAGTCTGTTGACCGTCACTGCTAATATTGATGAGTATGTGGTGATTCCTGCCATTTAGTTTTTATTGTTTAAGGATTTCATTGTGTGCAATTGAATCAATGCTACTCTCTGATTACCTGTCTTTTCTTGTCCTGTGGTTTGATACTTCCCATCATCTCATGGTTTTGTTTGCTTTAATCTTCTTTTTTTTCTTTTGTCTTTTATTTTTTGGTGCTGGGATTGAACCCAGGGCCTCACACATGCTAGGCAAGTGCTGTACCACCAAGCTACATCTCAGCCTGCTTTAATCTTCTGTGTGAAGAATTTCTTATAGAATCTTCAGTAGTGTTGGTTTGTTAGTCATGTATTGTTTTAGTTTCCATTTATCGTGGAAGATTTTTATTGTTTCATCAAATTTGAATGATGGTTTTGCTGGGTAGAATATCCTAGTGCTGAACTTATTTTTGTTCACTGCCCAAAATACCTCACTCCATACCCTTCTTGCTTTTAAGGTTTCCATTGAGAAATCTGCTGTTATTTTGATGGGTTTATCTTTATATATTTTTTTTTCTCTTTTTAGCTATCAATGTTCTTTCTCTGTATTCTGTGCTTGTTGTTTTAATGATAATATGCCATGAGGAGATTCTATTTTGATCAAGTCTGTTTGGTGTCCTGGAGGCTTCTTGTACCTGAATGGGCAAAATTTTCCTGAGATTTGGGAAATTTTCTGTTATTATTTTACTGAATATATTTCATATCCCTTTGCTTTGCACCTCTTCTCTTTCTTCAATGCCCATGATGCTACAGTTTGGTCTTTTGATGAAGTTGCTGAGCTTTTGCATATTCCTTTCACAGCTCTTGAGTTGTTTGACTAAGATTTCTTCTGTTTTTTCCTTTAATTTTTTATTTTTATCTTTAAGCTCTAAGATTCTGTCTTCCATTTGTACTAGTCTGCTGGAGTGGCCTTCCTCTGTGTTTTTTGTTGGACTAACGGGACATCTTATTTCCAGGATTGCTGTTTGATTCTTTTTTCTGAGGTTTTCCATATCTTTGTTCAACTCCTCTTTTATGTTTTCTGTTGTCATCTTTAATTCATATATCTCCCTTTTATAGTGTCCTTTGTTTCACTTTGATATTTGTTGAAGTCCTCTCTGAGTTCCTTTGTTTCTATGTCTTCTCATGTCCTTTATTTTTGGTGTCTTGAAATTTCTTGAGTGCATCTTGTACATTCTGGATAACCATGTCTATTATCTTCTCCATGAGCTTTTCAATGATATCTTCCAAAATTTCTTCTTTGACCATTTTTATGTGGGTGTCACTGGGCTCCTTAGTGACATTTATCATTGTTTTGTTGAGGTCAGATACAGGTTATCCATTCCCTACTGAATCTTGTATTGAATTATGTTTTTTAGGAGAGTGGTTTTCATCCCCCTTCTTCCCATTGCTCTACTTGGTGCTGTTCAGCTATGTGTTTGATAAGCTAGTTGGTGATTTTGATTGCCTGATTTCTTTCCCTGATTGAATTTTTGTTTTGTGACTGACTCTTTTCAGTTGATTTGCTGTTTCTGTCCCTGGCCTGGAGGTATAATTTAGCAATAACAAATTCACAGATTCAATGCCAGACTGGTTGTTTACATATTCTATAGAAAACCCTTTGGTTTTCTGTATAAAAGTTGGAGTCAGGGTGGGTAATGGCTATTAGGTTAATAATAGATTTTTGGAAATTGGTAAAGGTGGCACTAAAAGGGGGGGTGGTAAAATGGGTGTGTGGGTGGGGAAAGAGAATATAGTAGTGTGGTGGCAGGTTGTGGGAGGATAGGAGGGGAGGGTGAAGATGGAGAAAAGAGTGTATGAGAAGGGGCAGAAAGAACACTTGGGAGGGACAACAATGGATTGTTATACAGGAGAAGGATAGGTATAAAAGAACAGTGATGGTGAAGTTTATAATACAGGAATAATAAAAATTAAAATTAAAAAAAAAAGAATCACAATAAGAAACACCAGTTGAGGAACCACAGAAAGTTCAGTCTTCTGGTAAAAGTTCTGGAGTTATTCCTTAGATGTCCAATACTGGTATTAATGTACAAGTGGAAGCTTTGATGTGGTCTCACCAGGTGACTGGTTTGTGAGTAGTATTTGGTTCCTTCTATCTATAAGAGTAGTTGGAACTTTGAGGTGACCTTATACTACCATCTGTGCAGTGTTCAGAGCTGTTGTTTTTACCAGGTGGCAGCTGCATTGCCCTTCAGCTGCAGTTCTGTTTGTTTAGCTCCTCCCCCAGCAAAGTGTGGCAATTCAGTTTTGAATGTTGCCCTATGTGCCAGAGATCAGCTCCAGGATCCACCACCTGCCCTGCTTTAGGAGGTTGTCTTGTCTCCCCACCTGTGCTCTCAGCCTTTGTGCTTGTCCCAATCTCTGCTGGGTGCTAGTGGCTCCTTTGGGAGGTTGGCTTGTCAACCTGCTCCTTCTGTCAGCCTTTGCTGTTTTACCCATGTTAGTTCACTGATGGTTCAGAGCTGACAGTTTGGCTCCTTGCCCCACCCCCATTCTCTGGAGCAGGTTCAGTATTCCACCCCCACCTCTGCTGTCAGTGTTAGATTAAAGTTCACTGATTATGTTCTTCAGTTTTTGGCAGGAGGGGGCAGGTTTCAGTCTGCTCAGAGGCTGCACTGTATTATTTTCCCAGGGGATGGGTAGGGGAGTCAAGCGTGGTGCATGGTGCTCACCTGTTCATTCTCCAGTTTCATGCAAGTAGCTTTGGAGCCAGTTGGTGGGGAAAGTGGTACCATGTTTATCAGTACAATGTGGCATAGGGAGGCCTTCCACAGGGTAGGGGTCCAGGATGTCACAGAGTTTGATTCTGCTTGATACTCTGTCTTCTGCTTGTTGGGAGAAAGAAAGAAAGAAGAAAGAAACAGGTCAGGGGCTTTTTTCCCAGGGCCAGACACACCTTGCTGGCTGTGCCATGTAGGTTTTTTTGTGGCTGTTAGGTTCAATTAAAGGCTGAATGAAGGATCAGTCTTTGAATTTTATCTACACCTAATGTGATGGTGGTTATTATTTTGGCTAGGAGCAATCAGAATTACCCAGGTATAGCTCCCACATCTCAAGGAAGTTTCTGGAGTCACAGATCTTAGAATTTCTGATTCCTTACTTCAGCAGCCATTTTAGATCCTTTGGTCCCATTTTAGCTTTTTATTTGCTTTATTTTGGTGTATATTTAGTTTACACTATGCATACTTTATAATCAAAGTTTACCTTTTGGTAGAAGCACACCTCTTCATAGCTAATGTAAGATGTAAGAAGAATATATCCATTTTTTCTAATTCCTCAACATAGTTTTGTACTATGGTTGTCACACAAGTTAGGTCAATCTATGTTACTAGCTTTGCTTCAAAGAGTAAATTATTTTTTAAATTGTTTTAAATAAGAGAAGTCTTCATATTTATTCATGTGCTTAACATGCTGATGCTCTTCATTTATTTGTGAATATAACCACATTTTTGTCTGTCATGTCCTTTAACCTAATCCTTTCACCTTTTTTTTGTGTGTGTGTGATAGATATTTTCAAGATAGGGTCTTGTTAACTATTTGCTTGGGCTGGCTTCAAGCCATGATCCTCCTGATCTCTTCCTCCTTAGTAGCTAGGATTATAGACATGAGCCACTGGCACCTGGCTTATTTTGTCATTTTTTGAAAGATTTTTCTTTGGCTATAGAATTTTAGGTCATCAGGGGTGTATTTGTTTTTCCTTCCACCATTGTTTTAAATACATTGTTCCACTTTTTATTCCATACAATTTTCTGTCATGCTTATCTTTGTTGCTGTTTATTTATTGTGTTCTTCCTCTCACTCTGGTTGTTTTTACGATTTTTCTCTTTATATTGCTTTAAACAGTGTGCTCACAATTTGTGGGGAGTGGATTAAAGCCTATGAGAACTGGACACAAGCAAGGTGAGATGCAGTTAATTGCTCTTACTTATAGGCCGGGCTAGGCACAGCCCTTGGCCACAATACAAAGAACAGCTGCATATACACAATGGAATTTTATGCAGCCATGAAGAAGAATGAAATGTTATCATTCGCTGGTAAATGAATGGAATTGTAGAACATCATTCTGAGTGAGGTTAGCCTGGCCCAAAAGACCAAAAATCACATGTTCTCCCTCATATGTGGACATTAGATCAAGGGCAAACACAACAAGGGGATTGGACTTTGAGCACATGATAAAAGCTAGAACACACAAGGGGGGGTGAGGATAGGTAAGACACCTAAAAAATTAGCTAGCATTTGTTGCCCTTAACTCAGAGAAACTAAAGCAGATACCTTAAAAGCAACTGAGGCCAATAGGTAAAGGGGACCAGGAACTAGAGAAAAGGTTAGATCAAAAAGAATTAACCTAGAAGGTAACACACACGCACAGGAAATTAATGTGAGTCAACTCCCTGTATAGCTATCCTCATCTCAACCAGCAAAAACACTTGTTCCTTCCTATTATTGCTTATATTCTCTCTTCAACAAAATTAGAGATAAGGGCAAAATAGTTTCTGCTGGGTATTGAGGGGGTGGGGGGGAGGGGGCGGAGTGAGTGGTAAGGGAGGGAGTGGAGGCAGGGGGGAGAAATGACCCAAGCCTTGTATGCACATATGAATAATAAAACAATAAAAAAAAGAACATCTGCATCTCCTAAGCTTGTGTTCAGAAAAGCAGGAATGCAAGTTTCTTCTGTTACAATGTCATACCCTTCCCCATGACTCCACCCTGTTTGCTGCTATAAAAGACCCCTAAAGGAGGAAGAGGGGCTTTTGATTTTTGCTTTTGTCTTTTGGGGCTTTACTTTGGGCTTTTTGGTGTGGGAAGCTTTTGGAAGGGAAAAGAATTATTGAAGGGAAAAATTGCTGCAGGGAAAATGCTAAAGAGGGATTGATAGAAAGTCCGCACCGAGAACTTTAACATAGGCTTCAGAAAGCAAAGCTGAGAAACACTTCATAATAGGTCTTAGGAAATCTAAAGCTAAAGAAAAGCCAAAGAGAACATGGGAGAGTGCACATTGCAAGAATAAGGACCAAGACCTTATGCATGTACAGGCTGTAGGCATGGCTGTTTGCAAATTTGAGCACTGAGGCTTTAAGAAAGCTAAAGAGAGATGAGACAGTGCAAGCCTGGGGGCAAAAGACTTTAAGAGCAATTAGGCGAAAGATAAGCTAAGAGCAAACATGGGACAGTGTGAGCCTAAGGAAAGAGGTTTTAAGCAAGGTTTTAAGAAATCTTTAGAAGCAAGGTTTTAAAGAACTGCAAGGAGCAAAACCTTAAAGAATCAAGACAGAGAAAAGAAGAAATGAGGGTTGTGCGTCTCCATCCAAGCGTACAACACACACTTCCAAATTTCTGTCTGTCTATCCTGTATCTTTTCTAAAATCTCCAGTCACTCCCCCAGTTAAGCCCAGTTAGGTCCAGTAATAACCAAGGAGAGAGAGAGAAAAACCTCGCTTCAGCAAGGGAGGGAGCATGAGAAACAGTGCCCCCTTCAACAATTTATATCAGCATAGTATGTATACTTCATGTTTCTTTGTTGATTGAACTTTTTAAACTGTAGTGGCATGGTTGTCATAAAGTTTGAAAAATGTTTCTACAATTTTTTGAGACAGGGTCCCTCTATGTGCCCTGGCTGGCTTCCAACCCCAAACTTGGCCATTCAAGTGCTGTGATTATAAGTGTGCACCATCATTCCAGGCCTTGAAATATATTTTAATATTCTTCATCCTTTCCTCTTCTTCAGAAATTCTAATTATACTAATGGTAAGCCACTTGAGAATGCATTACAGCTCACTGCAACCCTTTCCATGTTTTTCCATTATTATCTCTTCTCAGTATATCACTTTAGGTAATTTCTCTTGCTGAATCTACAATTTCACTAATTTACTCCTGAGATGTCTAATCTGCTCCTTAAATCTGTTTATTTAATTTTTCATCTCAGATGTTTTAATTCTTTTTCAGGCCTTATTTTATATCTTTTATGTCCTTTCAATATCGAACCGTGTTCGATATTTCCACTGTCTTCTTACACATATGGAACATAATTATGTTAACTGATCTAATGACTTTGTCTACTAAAACTGTAATCTGTCATGTTTAGTTAAATTTTGATTGATTGTATCATTATGGGGATTATATTTTCTTTTTTTTTTTTTTTACAAGCTTGGGAATTTTTAATTGGATTCCAGATACTTTAAATTTCACCTTTTGGCATAGAGTATTTTTTTGTTGTTCTAAAAATATTATCTTCCTTTCCTTGGAATAGAGTTAAGATATTTGAAACAGGTTTCATATATGGTATATCTGCATTATTAAATTGTAAAGTAGTAAGGGGTTTCATTATACTTTTATCTTGTCAAGTATTGCTTTTAAACACCCTGAATGTGATGCCTCTCACAGCATATAAAGGTTTATAATATGACTAATAGAACAAGAAATATTCCCATTCTTGGAGAGCTTCAAGAATTTTTTTCTTTAATATTATCAGGTATCTGGTAGTTTTCTAAACATGCATGCATTAATCAATACTCAGTTAAATTAGAGAGTGATAGTCCTGCAAATATTCACCACTTTCTGTAATTGTGCTACCCCTTCTAGTATACTTAGTCACCTTGGCTTCCCTAAATTTGAGTAACATCTTTTTGTATCGGAGAACAAGAGAGTGGCGGTGGGAGGAGGTGACCCAAATGATGTATACACATATGAGTAAATGTAAAAATGATAAAATTTTTAAAAAGGAAAGAAAATAGAGGGTGAAAAGGAGAAAAAAGAAAATGTGATTTGGAAATGCATGAAATGCTAAAAAAAGAATTACAAAAAGGAATAGATCCAGAAGACAATTAGGTATGATATAATATCTAATATCAAACAGAAGTCAAATCAAGACAATGGAACACCACACATATTTACACTCAAACACACACACACACACACACACACACACACACACACACACACACACACACTGCTAGGAGTCTACTAACTTGAAGTCTAAGAAAATTTCCTTAAGATATAGGCTTCCATACTGGAAGGGGGAACTGAGAACACTGACACAAGAGGTCAATTTTCAGAAACAATTTAGTAGAATTACTAAAGTTTAAAGAAATACAATATTATCAGGACATCAAAACAGAAAGTACAAATCAAATTATTTTTAGTACTATACTTCAATATAAATCATGGTAATATATTTGAAATACTAAAGAAATTAAAATGTAAACCAAGGATTTTATGTACAGGAGAACTTAGCTCCAAAAATAAAACCCATAGGAAATCTGTCATAAACAGAGAAACATGCAAACGATACTGGTTTTTTATGCAACCTTCTCAATGTTTCTTGCAGATTCCAAAAAGTAATTTGAGAAGTTTCAACTAATAAATAATTTGAGAAGCTTCCACATAAAAAGAGGTGGCTTCTGTGTTTTTATTATGCAAAAACATACAAGACCAAACAATATTCAAACAATAAAAGAGAAAAATATATGGATCTCCAGAAACCCATATTTATAAAATCTAGCTGTTTTAGATCATCTTAAAACTGAATTTCTATTTACTAAAGAGTCTAAATAGGCCCCAGTAGCTCACCTGTATAATCCTAGATACTCAGAATGCAGAAATCAGGAGGGATGGAGATTTGAAGCCAGCCTGGGCAAATAGTTTGTGAGATCCTACCTGAAAAATACCCAACACAAAAACAAGGTTGGTGAAGTTGCTCGAGTGGTAGAGTGCCTGCTTAGCAAGCATATGGCCCTGAGTTCAAACACCAGTACTGCCAAATAAATAAATAAATAAATAAAAGAATCTATTATCATGTTTTGAAAATTAAATACAATGTTTGACGGTGTAAAAGTAACAGAAGAAGATAACATGTGAATGCAAGTAAAAGGTATTAAACTTGATCTGTTGGAGGAAGAAATGGCTATGATAGCATATGTCCTTAATCTGACATTTAAATGAGGAGTAGGAAAATTGCAGGTAAAATCAGTGGAGAGAGAACATTAATGTAGATGGAAAAGTAAGTGCAACGACTTGAAATGTAATGTGTTGCATCTTCATGGACACGAGCAAATATACAGTATAAAGGGACAGTGGGAGAGTGGTATACCCATGGTTGACAGAAGACAGTGCCAAGTCTGTAGGAGTCTTGAAAGCAATATTAGAACACGTGTGGTTTATTAGAACACGTATGGTTTATTTGTAGGACAACATAGCATTATAAAAGGACGTTTCACAGGAGGATGGTACAATTACTTCTGTATTTGTAGCTAGAAATATAGATACTATGTTAAAGATCTGTGATTGATAGTAGTTTTGTTAGGAAGTCAAACCAGAAGAAGGCTTAGGGAATTTAGATCAGAGTGGTGGCACTGAAAACAGAGACTATATTAGCTCTTTTAAAAGATATTTAATAAGAATCCATTCAACTTAGTAAAAATTGAGTATAAATGGTAAATGACTGTGAGCATATAAAAATAACAGCATTTCCCTGAGGTTTAGCAGTGACTGGGAAACAAAGAGAGCTGTCCCTTCATTTACTTCCTGTGATTTCTGTCATGACTACATATTACAGGGCCCTAAGATATCTGAAGAACCCAAGTTGGAATTCCCTGCACAATATTTACTTAATCTACTCCTCCAACCTGATATACTCAAATATCTCATTTGTTAGATTAAATCTGGCTCTTAGTTTTCCAAATTATAAGACTTTCTACCTATCTATCTCAATGGTAGAGTGCATACATGGCATGCATGAATTCCTGGGTTCTAGCTCAGCACTGCCATAAAGAAAAAGTGCTCTTGTGTCTCCAGGTTTCGCCCCTTGATTATTTATACAGATAACAAATTTATACACATCTGGCTAAGTAAACTCTTTATCTGAAAACGTAATGTATGAGACCATTGGTTCTTCTGAGTGTTATATTCCAGTATGTAGTACAGTTTCTGGTATATGACAAATATCCAATAAAATTTGTTGACCAGTCAATACACATAAGTGGGTTATGTTATAAGTAGTACATATCTACTATTATAATATAACAAGAAAATATTTATATTCAGTTATACTTTATCAGTTTTGATTGTTGCTGTAACAAGTTGCCCCACATTAGTGACTTAAAATAATGCAAGTTTATTATGTCACAGTTACATTAGGTCACAACTCTAGTATGGGTCTCCTCAGTAAAAACAGTGCTGTCTTTTTCTTTCTGGAGGCTCTAAGAGAGAATATGTTTCTTAATCAAGTTGTTGGAAGAATTCAGGCTTTTGTAGTTGACTGAAAAAAATCCTTATTTTCTTGCTGTTTATTAGGCGAGAACTACTCTGACTTCTTAACATTGGCAATGTATCTGGACTCATAGCTCTTTTCTTCTGTGTTCAAAGCCATTAGTAGTGGTCCATGCCTGTCTCAAGTTCCTCTTTCTCTTCTTCTTTTGTCAAATATATCTCTAAACACAGCCTTGGAAGATACTATACTGGCATGATTTATTTGACTAAATTTAGCCCATCATGATAATCAAGGACAATCTGCCTATCTGACGGTCCTTAACCTTAATCATATCTTTAAGCTCTGTTTTGCCACATACAATATTACACATTAAGGATTTGAGGAACAGACATCATTTATATACCTCATGTACCCATGAAAATTCTAAAAATCACTTCATAATTAGAATTTGATATGCTTTACTCAACCAAATGCCTAGGGAAACTACTTTCCCTCCAATGCAACAACCAAAAATTATTTTACTTAAAGACATAATGATGGGCCAAGTTACCAAATTGGATGAAAAATGCACACTGTATCTTCAAGCACTTGAGTCATTCTGATCAGAATAAAGCATAAATACCGTGAAGGCTCTGGGAATCTGAGAAGAGAAGGAAGACACATTCAGAATCATCTATCTAAAGTTCATTCTGATACATTTGCTTAAGTAGTACAGTGGTAAATTGACATACCTGCATGGTGCTAATTATTCTTTGCCTAATTTCTTCCTCCCATCTCTCTTTCCTTAACTGGATTTCTCTTTAGTTTCATCTCATTTTCTCCTTTTCAGGCATAAGATTAAATGAATAAGGTAGATGTAGGTATGATGCAGTTTTATAAGCAAATGCTATTCTTCATCAAATCTATATCTGAGTTTCCTAGAGTAAAATCTGTCTGCACCATACACGTCAATAGCACCTTATTGCCTTTAAGACTACAATGGCTTCAAACATTCACTTCAAGAGACTTGAATAATTATTCTAATTATTCAAAGTTTGGAAATGTCTTTACTGGATAGGAAAAGCAAAAGCAAATCAGAAACACTGAACTAAAGTTTTTAAATTCATTAACAGTAAGATTATCTCATGTGTAAATACTATCTTCAATAGCAAAGATATTTTTGATAACCACCATTGCTTTTTCTTGGTGAGTGGCATAGGAAATGCAAAGAATATCAGTACCAGCACTATTCTGCCACTCTTATCACCAAAAATATGTATTAAAAAGCAGACATAATTGATGAAGCAGTCTGTATAAACCATCAAGTTTATATAATAATTCTGACAGGGAAATATGATATTCCTGTTTCACAAATGAAGAGGCTGAGACTCTGACAAATTTTAAAAAACCAACCAACAAACTGTACCATATAGTGAATTTCAGTTATTTCCAGTAAAATCGTTGGTATACTGAGGACACAAAAAGCACACCTTATTAGTTTTCTAAAATTGCTATAATGAAGTTTCACAAATTAAGTAGATTAAAACAACAAAACTATTCTCTCACTATTCTAGAAACTGGACATCTAAAAATCATTGGTAGGATTTGTTTGTTATGAAGACTCTGAGCTGGAATCTATTCAACACCTTTCTCCTGGCTTTTGTTGTAGCAAAAGATTATAAATCTATCACCTTGCCTCCATCTTCATTTGATATTTCCCTGCATGCCTGTGTTTCAAATACACTGAAGTTTTGTAAGGTCCTGGAATAGGATTCCACATTAATCTAGTATGATTTTATCTTAACTATATTTGCCTTGACACTGCTTATAAATATGAGCACATGTTGCTGAGTATAGTAGCACATTCTAGTACTCAGGAGGCTGAGAAGCTGGAGAATCATGACTTTAAGAGCAACTTGAAGTACATAGTGTGAACCTGTCTCAAAAAATCAAAGGCTGTTGATATCCACAGTGATAGAGTACTTGTCTAGCCTGCACAAAGGCCTGGATTCAATTCCCAGCACTGCAGAAGGCATTCTAAGCCACCGTGAGTTAACCACATTAGTGTTTCTTGGTGGGAGATCACAATTCAATTCCTAACAGATTCCCATCTGAATATACAAAATTTTTCTTAAAGGTCTCACATAGTCAAACTAGAGGACAAAATCTTAAAAGGTGATTAATCTGTGCAAAATGCAGGTTGAAAGTAAATAGATACCTGGCTTCAAGAAGAAAAGGTTATTTTTGAACAGCAGTTCTTTAAAGTAATGCTTGTATTTTATTAATAATTAATAAATGATTAATGCAGGTTGCTTTCTTCCAAATAAATTATCAGAATGTGTTATAACAGATGTGAATAAATCATGGGCTGTAGTTCATGAGTTGTCTGCAGAAATGTCAAGAATATAATATATTATATTTAAATATTAGTTATATATTTGAAATATGGGTGAGGACTCAATTATAATATATTAACACTATTCCTATCAATGAGTTATTAATTATTAAAATTCAGTATGTTATGAAATGACTCTCTGGATGTTTCATTGTTTAAATCATAAATTGATGCTGATTTAATTTCTCTTTTCCATTTATTGATATATAATTAGTTTGGAAAAAACTATCATTTATAAAAATTAGAGACAGACTAAAATATCAATAATACAGTAAAAAAATTACATTTTCTTCTTATTAAGAAACAGAATTGCTATTCCAATGATTTTGAAATATTTTCTTGATAGAAATATTATTTACAAGATGAGAATCAACTAACAATTAATCACCAATCGTCACCATCATTGATATTATTTATTGAATACTGATTTGGGGTCAAGCATTGAGAACAATGCACTAATGATTTTCATTCCAACTTCAAAACAATTTAAGAACAATCTTTTATTATATTTTCGTTTTTTACATTTAATAAAACTTATTTATAAAAATCCCATCACATGACTAACACAATAAAAACTCAAAAAGGCTAATCTTTTATAGTCCTGAAGTTATGGGCTTCAGAACAATGAAATGTAGAAAGGTTGTGCTGTTTTAGCATGGTGATTCATTCAAACTCTTGAGATTTGATGTCTGACACCAATTTTCTCAAAATATTAAGAATAATATTAATGTGTACAGTGTACACAATAAATCAATTGTTAGTGCCTTATATATATTAGCTAATTTAATCCTTAAAAATAACAAAATTTGTTGACTCTTACATTCTTTTACAGATGACAAAAGTGACAGTCAATGATTATAAGTAACTTTTCCAAGGTTTTACAGCAAGAGTTGTAGTTAAATATAAAGCCACATTCAGGCTATAAAGCCTCTGCTCCTAGCAATTATACTCAACAACTATATGTGTTGTGAATGTATATACATGTATTTGTATGTGTGTATTTATTTACACAGGAGATTTCCATTGCTCTCACACTCTGAACATCTGTTGCCCTCTGTTTTGAATCTATTTCTTTCTATGCCTGAGTCTTTCATTCATGCCCCAAAGACATTTTAAAGTAACTTGTACTCCAAAGTCTTGTCAAAAGAAATAGCTTTTATCAATTGGAAAACAGTAACCAATCATCAAAAATTATTTTTTGTGATGGTGAGTAAAGAAAGAATGAAGAATAAGTGTAGCCCAGGATCCTTACGGTTATATTCAGGGTACCATTTTTTTCTTTCTTTTACAAGTATATTTTTTATTGTTGTGCTGGGTGGGTATACATTATGGCATTTGTAAAAGTTCCTACAATATTATTTGTGACCAGATTCTGCATGTGTCCCAGACCGCAGTCTGCCCCAGTTTCTTGGAGGTTCAATGGGTGCTTTCCCATGTGTCAAATACCAAAATGCAAAATTCTGATGCCAAATGGAGCAAACTGGAAAACTGAAACTTTGAGAAGGGAAAAATGATCTCATAAAAATTGATGTAATATACTGATTTTCTTCAGTTGTGTCTTTTGAACTGAAGGTGGTATTTCAGCTAGGTTATTTCCAACTGCCTTTTATAATATTATTTCATCACAGGTTTAATTAACAACTGCCATGTGACTGACAGCATAGCTCTGCATCAAATCCATTTTACCATCTTCCTGGATTCAGAGCTAGTCTGCATTTACCAGCTAGTTTGTTCCATAATGCAACTAGTTCATATAATATAAGCAGAATTGAAGTTCACTACGACCAGGAACGAATCACAAAAAATTCCATACATGCTTGATATTCTTTATTGCTTTCATAACTAAGCTGTAATTTGTAGTACAGTCTTGCTGAAAATGGCACAGCAACAAGAAGAGAACTAGGTCTCTTAAGTTAACACTTGGAATGGAGTTTACTGCTGTTTTTTTAGGTAAGTAAAAATAAACTTCTCTTATGTTTGAACAGATATATCTTTTTGAGGTAATTATTACCAGTAGCTAGTGTTATACTAAATAATACATAAACTAAAATAAATAAATAAGTAGGTAGTCAAACCCTACCATGTTTAAGAATATACTTTGGAGAAATAGTCATTCTTTCTACTTTCCAAATTAGTGCTTTTATAGTTCTCTGTTAACTACTCCAGCTTTATTTCTTTTCAATCTGTCCAACAGTCTACTAAAATCCAAAAGAATTCTAAAAATATGCATTGGTATTTTCCCATCTACATTTTGTATCCACAGCACACTATGTTGGTCCTGGACACTTCTAATTAAAAAAGAGATCACACCACCTTGTGCCTGAGGTCCATCTGCCAAAGGTTGGTTGTGGAGCAGGTTCTAGAGCTCACATACCAGACTGGGCCACCACCTACCTGTGATTATTTGCTCAGAGACAGTAGCCATACTTGCATGGCTATGTGGGTCATGTGACTACCATATTAGATAATAGATTATAAATATTTCCATTATCACAGAGAGTTCTACTTAGCAATGCTGCCTTAATGGCAGGCTTAAAACCATAAACAATTGAATCTGAATTTCCTTGCCTCTATTTTCTCACAATACTCTCAAATATATAGCTTGGGAATTAAATGACACACTAGATGTAAAATATGCAAAACAGTACCTGGGAGACAATACTTAAAAAGGTTAGCTATTGTAGTGATTAACCCTCCTTACTATGTATAATTTATGTCAATAATTTTTTAAGCTAGCTACTACTTTTAATTCTAAGAATATGTTACAGGTTTCTGTAGCTCTTCTTAGAGTCTCAATCTTGAGTGACTTGCTTTACCTATATTGTCTGACATACTTTTTGCCTTATTCTATTTTTATCCTTTTCCTTGGATATATTATTTGGTCTAAATATTGAAAACCCAAATTTCTTAATGCTTTCGTAGATATTGGATTTTTTTTAATTCTTATTTTCATTTCTAAACACACAAATTTTAACAGATTATTTCATAAGTAAATATACCCTTAAATAGAGAAGAAAGACTTTTAGTTATAAGTAAACTAAAAGGGAAAACATATTTGGTTTACAAGTATACCAAAACTAAAAGCCTGTTTGAAAACTGCCTTCCACTAATTCTAGATTACAGTGGAAAGTAAGCCTCGAGAATGAATTCCAGGTGAGAAAAAATTACAGGGTTCACCACTCCACGCAGGATGGAGGGAGGAGAGAGAAGATATTGACCACTTTATATAAGAAATCCTTGAAACACTTGTCCCATTTTGTCATTTTGCCCCAAACCTCTACTCCATATAGAATTCCTGCAAGTGTAATTACAAAGATGTGATCCAGAATCTATTTCTAGTTCTCAGGTTGCAATAGAGAGAAAACATTAGGAATCATTGTCTTAGTCCACCTGGATATAGTCATGGTTGTTATAGAAACAGTATGAGGCTGGACTGTCTTCTTATTTCACAAGTAGTCAAGACATTCTTTAAATAATATCACCAAAAGCCAAATCCTTTCTTATACATGGCTATATAAATGGTATAATAATATACTTGCGTTATTCCATATTGTATCAACCTACTTAGAATTTAGAGCTTATAGGTGATCAATCTAATGACCTAAGGGAAAGAGTCTTGCTCATATTATGGACTGTTGTGGGCTCTCGACAAATCATATAAGGAATGACTACCAATAATGAACAAATTCTGTGACAACCTTTATCATTTATAGAGTGTTGTACATGTAAAGCTAGACATTCTTAAACACCAAAATAAGAACTATTTTTAAGTATTGAGAAAAATGGAAGGTAAGGAATTTCAAGGGGATGTAAATGAGCCTAGAATGGCTAAAAATTCATAAAAAGTTTGTACCACTTGTAAAAATAGTGACTGAATTTTAAGTCCCACATTATCAGCTCCAAGTTAGGGCTTAGAGAAGTGGCAGTAGGCAAAGATTTCTGATCAGTACAAAGAGGGGTATTATCAGCCCCCTTAGAGCAAATGCCCTGGGATAGGATATAGATTTGTTTTCAACCCAAAAGGGCTTAATGATGAGTAAACAAAGCACCCTTAAGATTTTCTCTTTCTAAATCATTGGGATAGACTACTGGAATGTGCATTTTAGCAAGCGAGGCAGGCAGTTAGGCTTTCTTGTTTGAGATTCCTTCCTTTGTTTGAACCAAATGTGCTCACCAAAAGTCAAATTGTAGATGGTGAGATGGCCTCAAAAGAGCAATCAAGATTAATTATCTACTAAGATGTTAAATCTGGAAAAAGAGAGAAGGAAGCAAAGGTTTCTAACCTATTAAATGGAGAGAGAGATGCATATTAAAAAGAAACATTCATTTCCTCAGCAGGTACTGACTCTAACTGGAAACTAAGCTAAATGTTTGGACTCCAATAGGAATTTATGGAAATTAATATCTGAGGAATAACAGAAGTCAGTATTTACAAAGTGAGAGGAATGTTCTAATGGAGTATACAGAAGATGATCCTCAATGTTGAGGAACACAGGAATATGACAGAAAATTAAAGTCTCATCTTGAACCTATTTATTATGGAATTTACTAGAAGCTTGTAGTGTACAAGTGGAGAAGAGAGGCCCTGCATTGACCTTCACAGAAGCTCATGCTTGAGAGTTATGATGCTGTTACTGGCTATCAAAGTTTCTTTGACATAAAGCCGGCTTTGAGGATTGTCACTTTCAAGTTTTGCATTCCTGCTCAACCTTGTTCAATTTACTTAATCTCTTTAAATCATTACTTTTTCTCTGTTTTATATGGATAATAATAAGATTTAATCACCTTGAATATTCTGATCACTGAATATGTATGCATTTATTGTTTCATTTAATGGTTACTTCAAAGTTCTTAGAATAGCATTTTGAAATAAAAGAGAAAATAGAGTATACCCTATTTTTTTCTCCCTCTATATTAATCTCTTAGATTGCCTCATTTACTCTCCTGTCTTAAGTGATTCCCTTAAGCTTCAAATTAAATATTCAACTTTACATTTGAAATCTCATTGTAGATACTTAATAGTTACCTTAAAACTAATATACTCCCCAAATTAATATATATGTAAGTAGACTTTTGATTTCTACCACTTTATATTGTTTTTAAGTACAGGTTGAGCTGGTGGAAAACTCCTGGAGGGCAGGAAGTTGGGGGAGAATGCTGGTCAATGTGATTAGGTCATCTGTGTTTGTGAACTGGCACTTGTTGATGGTAGACGCTCAGCTCATCTTCTCTCTGTACGGGAGACAGGGACCTTGTCTTCCTTGGCGATTACATTTCAGGATAGCTTTCAAGTCCTTCTGAAAGTGATTCCTGGGTTATAAAACTGCCAGGAGGCTAGAAGAACATTTGCATCTCAAATGGGCAAAAAAAAAAAAAAAAAAAAGAAAACAATTTAAAAGAAAGTTTTCTAACTTCAGGAACAGAGTGTCAGGGCCCATCATTAGAAGGAAAACTGATTAAGATTTAGTCCATCTGTTGGAACCTTTAAGGTCATTTTGGTCACTGAATAAATGCAGGTGCTGATCTCATGTCTTATATGAGGCACTATAATGATGATATAAATAACCATTGCATTATGGGAATGGTACATAGGAAATACTTTTTGTTTTTGTTTTTGTTTTTTAGTTTTTTAATCTTTTTGTTGGCATTAGGGGTTTAAATTCAGGACCTTGCACTTGCTAGGCAGGCATTGTACTACTTGAGCTACTCCCTAAGCCCTGGAAATACTACTTGATGAAGCTGTTAGTAAAGTTCGTTAGTGATTTTCAACTATGATCAGCTCTGTGCTTTGGGACACAAGGTGGGATGTCACTTCCTTCTTGTCTTAGAAATAAATGTTCCTATGAGAATAATTTTGAGTTATACTTTGTGGAAAGAAATGACATATGCCACTGCCAGACTGGAGGTTTTAAGCATTGGTGTGTTAGCTCCCACTAAAGCAACCTGAGAGTTTTGAATGGGTGCTTCTTAGCCTGATTACTAGAGTGAGAGTGTGAAGCTGAGTCTGAGCCAATCCACAACAGACTGCAGAATGAGAAGAAGTAAGAGGTAAAAAGGCGCTGGTATCTATGCATTGGATGTTGCTTTAGCACGCCCTAGGCATCTCTTCTCTTCTATAAGCATCCTAACTGACTTCAATCTAAAAACAAAATAAAAAAATTAAATCTTCATAAGTTCCAAGGTCATTCACCAAAACCAAGTAAAAGCAGAGAAATAGGCCCAGAGTCACAAAAAAGAAAAAAATTATGCATGGGAGGGGCATAGTGGGCTGGGAACATTGGCCTCTCTTCTATTATTAAAAGGCATTTATTTTTCCTTGTTCATTTTTTGATAGAGATATGAGTCATCAATTTTATTTTATTTCATGATCCTATAGATTTTCTACAAATCTACAGCAATGAAAACATTTATATTTCATTATTACAAAATCCACAGGGAACTCTTTCTTTTCTATGCCTTCTCAATTTCATAACATAATTAAAATGGAGAAATTGCCTTGGGGAACAATAACATATGCTAGGATATACATATCTCAGGTAAATACATAGTATATTTGAGATTACCTTAGCTTCTTTTCAGAAATATACCTAATGACCTGACATAGACAATTACCTACACTTGTGCATAAATACACTTTGAATGGTAATTATATTTTAATTAAAATGCCAAAGTGATGGAAAAGGAAAAAATAAGCTATTTAATGTGTGGAGACTAAACAATGAAATAAATAGAGAGAAGACTTAAATCTTTATGTTTTTTGCCCTAGTAAGGCTGAAAAAGTGTTATTGAGAGCAATTATTATTTTTTCCCAAAATACAGTAATCCATAAATAGAAGCAAATTAAATCTACCACTCAGCAAATTTCATTTGCCACAGGGAGATTAATATAAAAAGGGCCTCTGAATTTTTATCAGAGCAGAAAACTTAATAGGATATTCCAAAAATTCAGCTGTGGCTGGCTGGAGGATAGATAATGGAATTTTGCAGCTTAAATCTTGAGGTCACTATTTCAAAAATGCCCCAAGTTGGCAGTAGCTAAAAGGCATTACTATCTGATGGCACTGTGGTGCCTATATGAAATGAATTATTGGTTTCACTCTGATGGATACCAGATAGGGATCTAATAGCATCCGAACAACTGTAGCTAATTGGTCCAAGTACTGGTATTTCAAGGAGGCATCCAACAATTGAAAATGGAATTACATTCCCACTTTTACTTAGTTGCTCTCCCATGATGGGCAGGACAGTTGTGAAGTTTATCTGGGTCTGTCTTGGACTTTGATGTAAATAAATCAAAGATTAGTTCTGGCAGCTCATACTTTGACCCTGCAGGGTCTTAAAGATCTGGCTTAGTAAGTTGGGAGAGAATGTGTCTTGTCCTCTGTTCGCCTGGAAGGAAGACTGTGCAAATGAAAGCATGATGTTAGTGGGTTGTGGGCGCCATGGATAAAGTACTTACTTGCTCTAGGCTAGAGGAAGTCAGAGAAAGTTGATTCAGCTGCTTGCTCTCCTATTGCACAATTTGCACAAAACAGACTCATGGTTTTTAAGATTGGTATAAAGGGAAGAATTGGAGTTAAACAGATGTTTAGTTAGGGGCAAGTACTGACCATTATCCTGTCCTGAAGGTAAAACAATGGATATGTAAGACAGATGGCCTGAGTCCAAATAATGGGTCCACAGTGTACCTTATTCTACATTGTACCTTATTCTCTCAATAACCTTAAATCTTTAACCCCCTCATATTATGGTTGTGAGATTAAAAGAGATGATGAGCATACAGGAGCATATAGGAGTCTGGCACAGACTAAACACATAATAAGCATTGGATGTTTTGTTGAAATTTTTAATAAAAATTAATCATAATTACTATTATTGTCAACACCTGTCTTGCAAAATTACTTCCTAGGATTATTAAAAGGATCAACTCATAAGAAAAGATGTAGAACTTATGAAATACCATTTCAAATTTAAAGTGCTAATAATTAAAATAGCAATTTCTATGATATAGTTTTATTTTATGTATGTGTTGTTTCTCAAATATACCTTATTCCTGAGATTCCCAAAAATGACACCAGGAACTGATTCACACTCAGAGCACAGGGTAAAGATGAATCAAATAGTAAGAGTGATAAAGAGGACTTGTGGGAAATTTTGGGGAAATCTGAGACCCATCACTGCCTCAAGCAGGTTCCTTTAAGCTCGGGCTTAGCAAGACTGCCCAGTCACCAAGAATTCTTTGCACATGCTATTTATTGGAGCCAGTAGGTATTAAATTATTTCATCAAGCAGTCCTGTAACTTTGCAGCTCCCTGGTGGGTCTTTTAATCTCAGATTATGTTCACCCATCGAGCCATGATTGCTGGAAGGTTATTACTATTTCTCATTATACTATCTCCTGAGTCCTCTTTTATCCCTTTGTTAAAATTACTCCACTGAGAATATTTTTTTCAACTCAAATTGAATTTTCTTTCTGACTCCCCACTATGATATCATAGGGTTCCAAGTTCCTACAGATCTCTTAAAAATGCTTAGGGAAAACAAAATGTATGGGTTTGGTATGATTTATTTCTTTTCTTGGAAAAATAATTTCATTTTTTTCTATTCATTCAATGAGTATTAATTAACATCCTGGGCCAGGTATTGCAGTGCGTGTGTGTGTGTTTGTGCATGTACTTTATGGTAGGAAATAATAATGAGCTGTGTTAATCTAGATTCACAATGTCTCTTGAATAAGATGACATTAAAATTAACAAGCATTTTTTCCTATGCCTTTGTTTTATTGGACTTCTTTACCCCTGCTTTCAACTCAGGAGTTTTCTTTCTCTTCTTATTGATTGGTCTTCTTAATATATGTCCATTTTTCTATGCAGTGTGGAAGTGAGTTATACAGGAAAGAGCAGGAACAATATATCAGTGGTACATTTTGCACGGAATGACTGATACACGGTGTCTTCTTTGAGTACATATAAGGATTGAGTTCTCTGCCTAGTGTTTTCTGTCTGAAAATGCTCTTCCAGTATCTCTGTTTTGACCTTTTGAATATTCTAACTCTTGCAAACTAGAAGCAGCTCCTGACCAGAGAACAACACATAACTTCCCTCCATTCACTAATATTCAAGATTCGTTCTTTATAGATTTGGCAACTGTCCCATCCCCTCAAAAGGAACACTTTTTCTATATCCCAATCAAGAGACTAATAACTGCTTCTTCACTTTTTATGTATAAAAGGATGTAAAAATATTGAAATTTCTGAAACATCTTATGAGTGATCAATTATTGATAATAGGAAAGTTTGGATTTATGGTCACTACAATAAGTTGACCTAGAATATGGAGTTTTTATGTCACACCCTTATGAAAGAAAAATAAAAAATAACCCATAAAAAATAAGAGACAGTTCATGAAAGATCACAGCTGATTGTAACCTCCATGAGGTTTGGACCAGGCGTGACTCCCACTACAGTAAACCTAGTGCCTATACAGTTCCTGGCACTGAGCATGAACTCAATTAGTGTCTCATAGAACAGAAGAGGGCAGTCACAGAAACAACAGCAAATTTACTGAAGCCTGTGGTGAAGAGAAGAATAGAAATGCAAGATTTCTGAGAACAAGGGCAGAAAAGACCTGCATTTCTATGAGCTTGTCCCAAAAAAAATGCTGAGGAATTTTGTTTCACTGAACCTTCTAAAATTTAAGTTTAAAAAGATTATATTAGCTCTCCTTATCCTCCCTTTAGACTCTTGTAGGAGAGGATAGCACACTAAAACTTCTAAGTACCCCAAAGTCATCATTTTATCAAGAAGATATCACAAGCATCTGCTAAGACTCTTCTCCAGATTCCTTCATGTAGTTGATGGTTATCACATATTTCCTAGTTCCAGGAATAACATGAACAATTTTAACATGTGATAATTCATGGAATCCTATTTGTAAGAATTGTAAGGTATCTAACATTAGCAGATTTCCAGATAAAAATGAGAAGGAATTTCAGAAAAGTTTTTTTAAACATCTGCTGTGAACTATTCATAATCTTAAGAGGTGCCAAAACAAACATGAAGGATGGATGGTTTCTCTGCTAAACATATTTCTAGCTTATTCTGGTAGACAAATATGTGCATGAATATGTGAGATATGATAAGAAACATGCTTGCTTTGCTTGCATGTACATAGCACAGAAACTTTTGGCTTCAGTAGCTCCAATCCCAGATTTTCTTCTATCATTACATAGCTATATTGTCTTGGGAAAATTTTAAATTACTTTGTCTCATTTTCCTCTTATGGTTAATGAAAATGATACTGGTATTTATCATTAAGGGTTTTATATGAAGAATAAATTTAAAAATACATGTGAATGGCTAATGAATTAATTTTAATAATTAAATAATCCTAATTATTTTTACCACTAAATGTGTTTATTATTTACACAGAGTTAACAAATTGCTTACCAGTGAGTAACTACAGCTGTCATGAAGAAGATGCATTTGGGACAACCATTAAGGATGAGTAAGTCCTGTCTGTCCCAACATTATAGCAGCAGATATCTAATCCTGACAGTTGGAACAGCATGTGTAATGATTATCAGAGTAAAATTAAATTTCCTATAAAAGGCTGACCTCCAAATTAGAAATATGGACACATCCTTTTCCTGTTGACCATAACAAGACCACTATTATGCAGTAGCAGATGAATTATATAGTTTGGACCATTGATCATACAAAAAAGCATTGTCAGTTTGACTTTTAAGATTTGCCAGGTATTAGAAGAGCTTATTTATAGAAAGCAGATGGCTTTTTGTCATTTAATTCACTGAAATTTACTTAGTATGAGGAAGGGAGAAATCAAGCTGGCTCCATGATAAAAGCTCTCTAAATACATTAGTTCCTTGAGTGGACTGCAGAGGGACAAATAGAGAGCTGCTTTTAAAATGAATTAGCCTTCTTTTATGTTTTAGGAGAGATAAGACCAAAGTTCTCAGCAGTGAATGATAACATGAGTAGAAGCAATTTCAGAATTTGCTTTATCAAATGCTGAATCCTCTCTCATCTCATTGACCACAGTGCAGCATTCCTTATAAGGTGCCCTCACTGCTTTCCTACAATGTATCTAGTTCAAACAACAGAACGAAGCCTGATTTCAAACCCCAGACCCATTCCATTCCTCTTCTCAGATCTCTGCTTTGTTTATCTACTTAATTTCCAGTTTCAATCAAAACCCAATTGGCTGTCTTCTGGGTTTTTTTTGGCATCATAAATCACCTATTACTGGCTTTTATAATAATACATATTCTGTACCCTTTTCAGAGCTAACCTGAATTATTTATCTGTTATGTTTTAATCTTAAATTGCACTATGACATTTAGTGCTCTTTATTATGTTGGCCTCTGTCTTTTCTTTCTGCCTCCCTTCACTTTCTCTCTTCTTTCTAACCACCCTGTAACAAACAGACAATACTCTATAGTGATAGAAAATGAAAACTTTAGAGTCAATAGCTTTGTGTTCTGATTGTAGTTTTTTAATGTATGATTTACAAATCTTAAAAATGGTATTTTTATGTAATTTCCTAATTTGTAAATAGTTCTATCTATGTCACAAAGTTGTTGTGAAGAGTATATAAGATAATATACTGGGAAACAAGCAATGCCTGAAAGTGTAGTTATTGCTGTGATCTTTGTTTTCATTCAATGCATTAATAACACCTACCTAGTTCCCACAATATCTTCCTTAAAAGAGTTACTGCTTAGATTTAGAAGAGCTTAGAGTACCATTATTACAGAATAGAAAATTTCTTGAGTAGGTACAGAAATAATGAAGAGTGAAATGCAATGTTAATTCTTTCCATAAACCATTTTACTCACCTCTATGTACAAGGGAAGGATTTATGTTTCAATCTGCATTTGGTTGAAATTACTTAGAAATGTTTGGAAACTTGCACTGAGCTACGAAATAGCTCAAAAGGTTCACTTTACTAATCTCTGTCAATAATACAGAATGGAAGAGTAAAAGAGTTGCCTGATAAGTTTGCCTATGATTGAGACATAAGAAAAATAAGATGCCTAGAAAATAGTCATTCATTTCCTTAATCTTCAGTACTTCAGTTAAACAAAAGAATATGTTTCTTATAGGATAAGTCAAGGATTCCTGGAAGGATATCCTAGAAATGCCCAGTCATTTTAACCTAATAAAGATCAACTATGATGGCCAATACTCAATGAATGCTCCAGAGCTGCCCCTAAGAATTGGCCAAGATTTTGCCAGGCCGGAATCACATTTTTGATTTCTCCCTTTTTCTAATGCTGCTGCTTTATATTTCTGTTGACAGGTTTTGATTCCTAGTACATATTTTCTACACAGATCTCCATGTTAGCATCTTTTTTATATTTATTTTCCATAGATTTTGATATTTACAACATATCTATAAACATGTTCTTGGTGGTCCTCAGCCATAAAAGTTTGGCAGGTGTATATGCACATTTTAAATCACTTTGTTCAAATTGGAAGAGGTCAGGGATGGTCTAAAAGTAAAGACCTACATAAGCTTATTGAGGTTATTTGATTATTGGGGTCTGCTATTCCAAGTCTGTTTCTTATTTCCCTATTTCAAAAAGCCCTTTAAAAATGGTAGTAAATATACTAAATGCAACTGGTGCATACAGTTTTAAAATATGTAAAGTGATGAATTTTGTGCTAATTTTACCCAAATGTCCTAATAAAAATGGAGGAATTCTAGTCATAAGCCTGGAGAAAAATAGCCAAATATTTATTATTAGAAAGTTGAATAAAAATTTTAAGTAGTCTTTTTGATCGGGGGAAATGGAAGTGAGAATAGAAAAAAGAAGAGAAACATAACAATGTAATAGTATTTCTCCATTTGTTTCCCACTGTAGAAATTCTCACCCATTAGCTAAACATACGAATCACCAGAGGAGATTGTTAAAAAGCCAATACTCCAGGCTAAAACCCCAAAGTAATTAAGTCAGAATCTCTGAGGGTGGAGCCCAGTCATCAGTTTTCTAGGTCTCCAAGTGATCCACTGTGCAATCAAGTTTGAGAAACTGTTCTACTTCCATAAATTTTACTACCAAATATATTTCATACTTAATGGAGCCTGTTATATACAGACATTCTTGCTTGAGAGATAGTGTAGAAGTGGCATAAAATTCTCTCATCCCTAAATTCTGAAACTGTCCTCTAGTTCCCCTAGCCCCAGGAGGAGTAGGAAAGAAGGCTTTCATGAATGAGAATCACAGTAGTAGAATAAAACTCCTTTTAATATTCATCTTTCCCAAAAACAAATTAAGGCTGGAAATCTTCACATATGAATCTGTGGCCTCCCATTAGCACCAAAAACACTAGAGTAGACTAGACTTAGCTTCTCTTTTACCAGAAATACTGAAGTTCTCAAAGCTGCCTTTCTTGCTTTTATGTTTTGAATTTTTGCTTTATCTGAACAAAAGAAAACGTTATCATTCAAAAAAATCAATACTGGTTATGCCATTCTCTTGCTCAAAACACTTCAATGGCATTTTTTTAAGCCTTTGTCATTGGTAGTTACAAGATGCTGGATGTTCTGTCCCTGCCTACCTCTGTAGCTTCATCTTTTCATCTTGAAGCTCCTCCATGTGAGCTTCATCCAAGTCTCCTTGTAGTCTCACTTCCTTTAATCTCTCTCTGTCTCTCTCTCTCTCTCTCTCTTTCTCCTCTCTCTCTCCTCTCTCTTGCATGCATGCACACATTGTCTGTCTTGATCTCTCACATCTCAAGAATGTCCCTTTGCCTACTAATTCCCACTCATCCTTCAGGTCTCAGATTAAATATCCTTTCTCAACAAACAGTACCTGCTGTATCACCCAATGCAGTAAAAATAATAAAAATAAATAATAAAATGCAGCAGGTATACTCTAGTATGCATATTAGATTGTTTTTTCTTCCCCATTGGCTCTCAAGTTTTAAAACAGTAATGTTGATTTTGTTCACCATTTTATCATCAGGACGTATTATTATGTCTGGTAATTTGCCAAAAGTGCCTCCACCTTTTTCTGGCAGCACTAGGGTTTGAACCCAGAGTCTTGTGCTTGCTAAGCAGGCACTCCATCACTTGAGCCACACCTCCAGTCCAGTGTACCCCCTTAATAATGGGATGACCTAATTACTTCTTGTGTCAAAAAAAAACCTGTAAAGGAGGTAAATTTCATCAATCATTTAAGGACAACATATCTCCATTCTCAAATTAGATAGAAAATTTCTTGATAGTCCCTGTAGTCTGGGATTAGTCACAGGAGAATTAGACCTTTAACTAGAATGACGATGATGGCCCAGAGGGTGGATAATTATAGCCTCATGTGTCACAGTAGGACTCAGAAGCATGAACACAGATTTGGCCTGTGAAGATATGTTGAAGCAAAGTGAACACCCACCTGTCAATCTTGATAAAGGTCAGATTATAAGAAATAAGCAAGTACCATTTAACACAGTAGGTAGCACATCTATATCTCCATTTTCTCTAAATCTTGAAAATATAAATAGTTGGAAAAAGAGTCACACAAATTAACTGGTCCAGAATGCAGTAATGTATCATTATCTCTCACCAGGTACCAACATCTCTCTGTGACCTTTTTTTCTTCTTCTTCTTCTTTTTTGCTTTTCCAAGTGTAAAGAACTGAATCTTCACTTTCCTAATTGTTTTCTTAGTGTTTTCAGCTACTTTTCTGTGAGCTCAAGAGGCTGAGTCACATGAAGAAACCCATAAATTACTTTTTTACAATAGTGCACTCCTCGAAAGGTTTTAAAGAAGCAATCATAGTGGCCAAAGATAAAGTAAATGTCATTATTCCAAATTCTTCTAGAATGTCTACTATCTTAATGGATTTCCCACAAACATAAGTATCTTTACCTCAATAGCATCAGGCTTGTGGCACAAGTGACTTCTGGAAACTTTGGAGATGTAGAAACCAAATTCAACTACTTTTATTGTAAGGGACGATTTTAGGGTCAATAAATCTCAATCTACATGCCAAACTGTAGCCATGGAAATTTTTATAATTAAAGTGTTATTATAACACAGCTATGACCAGTTCTTGAAGTCTATTTCATGGCTACTTTCACAACAAAGGCATGGTTGAAACAGATATCAATAAAACGAACTTAGCTGGACCCTGGTGGCTCACATCTGTAATCCTAGCTACTCAGGAGGCAGAGATCAGAAAGATTGCGGTTCAAAGCCAACCAGAGCAAATAGTTCTCAAGACCCTATCTCAAAAAAACCCACCACAATAAAGGGCTGGTGGAGTAGCTCAAAGTATAGGCCCTGATTTCAAACTCCAGGTTTTATTTTTTAAAAATAAAAATAAAACGAATTTACCTTTTAAATAGAAAGTGCTTGCTGATCCTATAGATTTATAAGATTCTGTGACATCTGTCCAATTGGTTTTGGCTAGGGAAGAAGAGAGGAAGGTCTACTTTATGAGACCAGTATTGTAGAAGCAGTCATAGATAGTAGAAGACAGGTATGAAATATGTAGTAGTGAATAGAAGAAAGTAAGTAAGAGATTCTAGGTAATATGGAATTTGGAGGTAGAAAATTTGGACACTTAGGGATTTTCTTCAAAATTATTAATAGACAAAAATATCTCAATTTGAGGTAGGAGATTTCAGTTGTATTGATTGAATATATTTAATATTAGGCATTAGTTGGAGGAAGCAGATAAGAGGCTTTTAGAAGCTTCTCAGAAACAGAGATCACATCTTATGCTCAATATGCCACTACTTAAACCAGGCATATTCCTTGACAAAGGCACTCCTTTTTCATCAAAGATCACTAAGTATACCAATAGTAGAACTTAAAGCTTTATGCTTGGAGATGTTGAGCTATTTCTTTGTTTTTGCTTTTAATGAAAGTATTTTAAGAAATTATACACATATCTAAAATGAAGGTGACCTAACAGAATTAATAGCCACTTAACCTTGGAAAGGTCACTTAACCTGTTAGTGACCCAGTTTCCCCATTTATAAGACAGAAGTAATAATGGCTATTAATTCATAAACTTGCAAGGATTAAAACAATACTATATTTAAAAGTTATGGAAAATTTTTGGCATAGAGTAAATAGTTAAAAATGAAATTATAATTCTGTTGTTATTTTCAAATCTGTTCCATTTAGACCTACTAAAATTGTTGTAGTAAACAAAATCTCACTAATGTTGACATTCTATGTTTTTCAGGCTTATCTCAAAGGATACAATTGGTGACTGCTAAAATGATAAGAGCATTTGACTCAACTTTTGGAGCCATTTCATTTTTTTTTGTCTTATATAAAGAGTAATGGCATCTTTATCTGGTTTCTAGTGTTCAATAATTTTTCTTCTTTTGATCTATTATCTTCTCTACTCTTCATTTTAAAAAAAATTTTATTTATTTACTTTTATTCATTCATTCAAATGTGCATACTTTCTTTGGGCCATTTCTCCCCCCTGCCCTACACTCTCCCTCTCCCTCCCACCTCCCTCGCTTCCAGGCAGAATCTGTTCTGCCCTTTTCTCTAATTTTGTTGAAGAGAAGACATAAGCAATAATAAGAAAGACAAAGCGTTTTTGCTAGTTGAGATAAGAATAGTTATACAGAGAGATTCCTAGCATTGCTTCCATGCACAAGTGTGTTACAACCCGAATTGATTCATCTCTAATTGACCTTTTTACTACTTCCTGGTCACCTTCTCATATAATATTGACCTCTGTCATTTTAAGGTTTCTGTCATAGCTCCTCTTCAGTGGGGACATAAAACACTTTCAAGTTTTGAGTTTCCTACCTATCCCCATACCTCCCATATGTGCTCTCTTCTTAGCGTGTGACCCAAGTCCAACAACATTGCTGTATTTCCCTAGATCTAAAGTCCACATATGAGGGAGAACATACAATTTTTGGTCTTCTGAGCCTGGCTAACCTAGCTCAGTATGATCTTCTCCAATTCTATCCATTTATTTGAGAATGATAAGATTTCATTCTTCTTCATGGCTGCATAAGACTCCATTGTATATAAATACCACATTTTCCAAATCCATTTGTCAGTAGTGGGGCATCTTGGCTGTTTCCATAACTTGGCTTTTATGAATAGTGCTGCAATAAACATGGGTGTGAAGGTGCCTCTGGCGTAAACTGTGCCTCATTCCTTTGGGTATATCACCAGGAATGGGATTGCTGGATCATATGGAGGATATATGTTTAGATTTTTAAGAAGCTTCCATATCATTGTCCAGAGTGGTTACAGTAGCTTGCATTCCCACCAGCAGTCTACGATGGTTCTTTTTTCCCCACATCCTGGCCAACATCTGTTGTTGGTGGTATTTTTATGAGAGCTATTCTAATAGAGGTGAGGTGGAATCTTAGTGTAGTTTTGAATTGCAGTTCTTTTATGGCTAGAGATGGTGAGCATTTGTTCATGTGGTTTTTGGCCATTTGAATTTCTTCTTTTGAGAAAGTTCTGTTTAGTTCAGTTGCCCATTTCTTTATGGTTCATTGATTTGGGGAGAGTTTAGTTTTTTAAGTACCCTGTATATTCTGGTTATCAGTCCTTTGTCTGACGTATAGCTGGCAAATATTTTCTCCCACTCTTCGGGTGGTCTCCTCAGTTTACAGACCATTTCTTTTGTTGTGCAGAAGCTTTTTTTGTTTTATGAAGTCTCATTTGTCTATACTTTCTCTTAGTTGCTGAACTGCTGAGTTCTATTGAGGAAGTCCTTGCCTATACCTATCACTTCCAGAGTGTTTCCTGATCCTTCCTGTACTAACTTCAGAGTTTCGGGTCTCATGTTAAGATCCTTGATCAATTTTGAGTTGATAGTAGAATAGGGTGATAAACATGGATCTAGTTTCAGTTTTTTGCAGGCAGATAACCACTTTCCCCAGCAAAATTTGTTGAAGAGGTTGTCTTTTCTCCATCATATGTTATTGGCACCTTTGTTGAAAATAAGGTGGGCATAGCTATGTGGATTCATATCCATATCCTCTGTTCTGTTTCACTGGTTTTCATGTCTGTTTTTCTGCCAGTACCATGCTGTTTTTGTTGGTATTGTTTTGTAATATAGTTTGAAGTTCGGTATTGTGATACCTCCAGCATGATCTTTTTGCTGAGTATTGCCTTGGCTATTTGTTGTCTCTTATGTCTCCAAATGACTTTAGGGTAGATTTTTTAATCTCTGTGATGAATGTCATTGGGATTTTGATGAGAATTGCAGTAAATATGTAGATTGCTTTTGGTAGTATAGCCATTTATACTTTGTTGATTCTACCAATCCATGAGGACAGGAGATCTTTCCACCTTCTGTAGTCTTCCTCAATCTTTCTTCAAGGGTTTGTAGTTCTCCTTGTAGAGGTCATTCACATCCTTTGATAAATTTACTCCTAGGTATTGTAAATGGAATTATTTCCATATATTCTTTCTCAGTTTGTTCATTATTGGTGTGTAGAAAAGCTAATGATTTTTGTAAGTTGATTTTATATCCCGCCACCTTGCTGTAACTCTTTATGGTGTCTAGGAGTTTTGGGGTAGAGTTTTTTGGGTCTTTAAGGTATAGGATCATGTCTTCTGCAAACAGGAATATTTTGACAGTTTCTTTACCTATTCATATTCCTTTTATTTCTACTTCTTGCCTAATTGCTCTGACTAGGAATACCAGAACTACATTGAATAGGAGTGGGGATAGTGGGCATCCTTGTCTCATTCCTGATTTTAGGGAAAATGGTTTCAGTTTTTCTCTATTAAGTATATGATGTTGGCTATAGGTTTGTTATATATAGCCTTCACAATGTTGAGGTATTTTTCTTTTATTTCTAGTTTTCTTAGAGCTTTGATCATGAAGTTGGTGTTGGATCTTGTCAAAGGCTTTTTCTGCATCTATTGAAATGATGTCTTTGCTTCTGTTAATGTCCTGTATTACATTTATAGATTTGTGTATGTTGAACCACCCCTGCATCTCTGGGATGAAGCCAACTTGGTCTTGGTGAATGATCTTTCTGATACGTTGTTGAATCTGGTTTTCCATTATCTTGTTGAGGATTTTTGCATCAATGTTCATTAAGGAAACTGGCCTACATTTCTCCTTTTTGGAAGTGTCTTTGTCTGGTTTTGGGAGGAGTGTGATACTGGCTTCATAAAATGAGTTAGGTGGTGTTCCTTCCCTTTCTATTTCATGGAACAGTTTAAGGAGAGTTGGTATTCTTCTTTAAAGGTCTGAGAGAATCCATCAGGTTCTGGAATTTTCTTTTTTGGGAGACTCTTTATTGCTGCTTTAATTTCATTTTGTTTTACAGATCTATTCAGGTGATTAATATCCTCTTGGTTCAATTTTGGATGGTCATAAGTATCTAGAAATTGTCCATTTCTTCTAGATTTTCAAATTTATTAGAATATAGGTTCTCAAAGTAGTCTCTGATGATTTCCTGGATTTCCATGGTGTTTGTTATTATCTCCCCTTTTGCATTTCTGATTTTACTGATTTGGGTTTTTTCTCTCCTCATTTTAGTCAGGTTTGCAAGTAGTTTGTCTATCTTGCTCATTCTTTCAAAGAACAAACTTTTTATTTTGTTGATTCTTTGTACTTTTTTTTGTTTCTATTTCATTAATTTTGGCCATTATTTTTATTATTTCTCTCCTTCTGCTTGTTTTAGGATTTGTTTGTTTTTGTTTTTCTAAGAGTTTGAGGTATAGTCTTAGGTCATTGATTTGAGATCTTTCTGTCCTTTTAATACACACACTCATGGGTATAAACTTTCCTATTAGGTCTGCCTTTTCTGTGTCCCATAGGTTCTGGGAGATAGTGTTTTCATTTTCATTAACTTCCAGGAACATTTTAGTTTTGTCTTTTATTTCATCAATGACCCATTGATCCTTGAGCAATGTGTTGTTCAGCTTCCAACTGTTCGCATGTTTTTACTGTTGTTTTTGTGCTTGAGTTCTAGTTTTAGTGCATTGCTATCAGATAGAATGCATAGGATTATTTCTATTTTCTTATATTTGCTGAGGCTTGCTTTGTGCCCTAAGATATGATCAGTTTTGGAGAAGGTTCCATGGGCTGCTGAGAAGAATGTATATTGTGCAGAAGTTGGATAAAATATTCTGTTGACATCAGCTTGGTCCATTTGATCTATGGTGTAATTTAGTTCTAGAATTTCTTTATTGATTATTTGTTTGGATGAACTATCTATTGGTGATAGGGAGAAATTAAAATCTGCCACTATCACTGTGTTGGAGTCTATATATGTTTTTAGGTTCTTCAGAGTATGTTTGATGAAATTGGGTACATTGACAATGAATGCTTATAGGTTGATAATTGTTATTTCCTTTTGGTGTACTTCCCTTTTTATTAGTATATAGTGTCCTTCTTTATCTCATTTGATCAATGTAAGTTTAAAGTCTACTTTGTCCAAGATAAGTATTGCTATTCCTGCCTGTTTTCAATGACCATTGGCTTGGTAGAACTTCTTGCAGCCTTTCTCCTAAGCCAGTGCTTGTTTCTGTCAATGAGATGGGTCTCCTGTAAGCAACAGATTGTTGGATCTTCCTTTTTAATCCAGTTTGCCAAAAAGTGTCTTTTAATGAGGATATTAAGACCATTAACATTCAGTGTTAGTGTTGATAGATATGTGGTGATTCCTGTCATTTAGTTGTTTTTGTTGTTTAAGGGTTTGGTAGTGTGCAGGTGAATCAATGTTAGTCTCTGATTCATTGTCATTTTTTCTCCTGTGCTTTGGTACTGCCTGTCCTTTCATGGTTTTGTTTGCTTTCATTTTCTGTGTGCAGAATTCCTGGTAGAATCTTTTGTAGTGGTGGCTTGGTGGTCATATATTGTTTTAGTTTCTGCTTATCATGGAAGACTTTTATTGCTCCATCTATTTTGAATGATAGTTTTGCTGGGTAGAGTATCCTAGGATTGAAGTTATTTTCATTCAGTGTCCTCACTCTATGCTCTTCTTTCTTTTAATGTTTCCATTGGAAAATACTGCATGACACTTATTTGCTCACTTGTTGGTCTGCTGGATGTCTCCCAAGCAGGTTTGGAGCTGTCGTCTGGTTGCGAGGGAGCCCTCCTGTTTTCTCAGTGTAATGTGGCATGGAGAAGCTTTGTATGAGCTTGGCGCTCAGGGTGTCAAAGGTTTGATTCTTCTTGGTGCTTTTCTTCTGCCAAGGGTAGCTCCAGTGTCTCAGCAAGATTTTTGACTTACGGAGCTCACACTGTCTGCTTCTGTACTCTAGTCACCATCTTGGATCCTCTACACTTCATTTTCTTCAACCAAATTTATTTTCTTCTTCTTTCCCAATCATTTCTTATTTTCCTCATTACCAGAGTATAGCTGAAACACCTTAAATATAGGGCCAGATATTGTGACTGTACTTCATAAGTTTAAAGAACTTGCCAGATATTAACTTTTACTTATCTTTCAATCAATAGGAAACTCTCTCACCTGTTTGTCACCTACCTAGCACCAGTTCCTGAGAAATGTCTATGATCTTAGAACATTCTGCTTTTTTGCAATAGGGACTTTATTTTCTGATTTTATATCTTTCCAATACCTTTGACTATTATAAGTCTCACCTTTATATACAGCAAGTATTACTGTAGCTATAATGGAAAACAGTTATACCTTGCTTTCCACAGCACCTTATAAATATTAAGTCAATTTTTATAGGTAGTATAAAGCTAAAACATAAGCTTGAGGCAGGAGACCATATTTTATAACTTGCCTCACATCTGTCTATTACTAGGTGCTCAATAATTTTCAAATTGTAAATTGATCTATGATGTCATAGAAATGTAAATGCCTTAACCAAATCCCCATGAGGGATTCAAATGGAGTACAATCACTTGTATACACATGAAAAATTACTTTAGTAAAGAACACTGAATGAGAATTTAATTATTCTAAATCATCACTTAAAAAACTTCTTAGGCTGGGCATGGTAACTCAAGCCTCTAATCATAGCTGTTCAGGAGGTAGAGGCCAGCCTGGGCAAAAAGCTCACAAGACCGCATCTCGACCGATGGCTATGCATGGCTGCCTGTGCTGGACACCCAGCATGAGGAAGCACATATACAAGGACTGCAATCTGGGCCTGCTGGACATAAAGCAAAACCCTGTCTCAATACAACCAACATGAAAAGGGCTGGGATTGGCTCAAGTGACAGAGTACTTTACTACCAAGTGTTAGATCCTCAGTTCAACTCCCAATACTGCCAAAAGAAATCCTTTTAGCATATGAGTGATCATAAATAAACAAAACCAAAAGGGAATGGCTTTCCATTGACATCTTCATGGTATCATTTTCAATGACACGATACTAAAAAAAATCGATTTTACTGTAACCTACTTTAACATAGTCAGGTATTTTATATTCAGTCAAGCAACTTCTGCTTCATTGATTAAAATGGTAGCTATTTACTATGTGTAGTTACTTAATTTTAAATTTTAATTAATTGAAATTAAATAAAATTTAAAACTTAGTTTCTCACTCACACTAGTCAAATTTCAAGGACTCAATTGTCATGTAAAGTCAGTGGCTGGCATAGTGGAGAGCAAAGATACACAACATTTAACCACTTAGAATTTTAAACATTATGGGACTAACACCTGATGTTGTCAGCAGATGTTAAAATATGCAAGCAGTGACTTAAAAATAAGCAATAAATTTGCCAAAGTGTCAAAATATCTCTGCAGATTAGTCAGTGGGCGAGTTAAATGGAGACCATTCAGCTCACAGTACATTGTTTTCTCTATAGAATGTTTACCATGATCTCTAACTACAACTCCTCATGGATCCATTCTTTTAGCATAAAACAGCAGAAGAAAGAAAGGAAAAGAATTTCAAGAGCATTGAGTAATTTTATAAAACAAAATTGGAAGATTTAATGGGGAATATTTTAAAAAGAGAAAAAATAGTGGATTGTTAATCCCAATCAGAATGTCATGTACGTAAGATTTTTCTTTATTTTTTTGTCAATTACTATAACATGAAATATCATAAACAACCCATTAACAAGTATTTGCCAAAAAAATTAGTTAGCAAGTTATGTGGTTGTAAGAGCACAAAGCAAATAAAAGTCACAATCAACTTTTTGAGGATGATACCCATTCAAAATTTTTCAACTTTAGTTGAAACAATTGGGTTTTTATTTGTAATTGGTGACATATTTATTACACATGGAAAGGATTGCTATGTGATCATTATTTTCTGTTTTCAAGACATGATTATATATATATATATATTGTCTCTCAGATAAAATTCTTTTTATTTGTTTATTTTTATTACTGTGCTGTGTGTGGGTACATTGTGGCATTTACAAAAGATCTTACAGTCCTCCCATTCCTGGAATAGTTCTAACAGATTTCATTTTTCTGCTTACATACATATGATATGTAGACAGTATTTTCACTATATTTACCATCCTGTACCATTTCTCCACCTCTTTCTCCCTCCCATTGGTACCAGTTTCCCCCACCAGGCAGAACCTGTTCTGACCTTCTTATCTCTGATTTTGTAAAAGAAAGAAAAAAAATGACATTTTTGTTTGCTTAAGATAGCTACACAGGGAGTTTCCCTGTAACATTTCCATGTATGTATGTATTATAACCTAAATTCATTCATCTCCTTTTTTTTTTTCTTCTACCTCAGTCCCCTTCTTATGGTGCTTTGAAAAGGTTTAAAAATTCTATATTCATGCTTGTATAGAGAATCCATCAACCATATTACCATCTTAACTTCTTTTCTTTTAACTTACCCTTCTTGTATGTGACCTCCATTTAGTGTGACCTGTTTTCCATAATATTGGTGTATTTGTATGCAGTGTATATTCAATATATGAGGCTTTTGGCCTTCTGAACCTGGCTAACTTCATTTAAGATGATGCTCTCCAGTTCCATCCATTTACCTGCAAAGCACAAAATTCCATTCTTCATTGTGGCTGAGTAAATTTCATTGTACGTACGTACACATTTTCTTAATCCATTCATCAATAGTGGGGCATCTTCAGTGTTTCCATAGCATAGCTATCGTGAATAATGCCTCCACCCTGTTGCACATATTGATTGTGCTAATTTAGATCACCACCAGCAGTATATGAGGGTTCCCTTTTCCCACATCCTTGCCAACATTTGCTGTTGTTTGTGTTCTTGATAGTAGCCATTCTAACAGGAGTGAGGTGAAATCTTTTAATAGGGTGGTTTTTATTTGGTCAGGGAATTTGAGCATTTCTGCATATGATTTTTACTCATTTGGACTTCTTCCTTTTAAAAAGCTCTGTTGAAGTCATTTGCCCATTATTGGGTCAATGATTTTTGGGGAGTTTAGATTTCTGAGCTCCCTCTGTATTCTGGTAATGAATCCCTTGTCAGATATCTAGCTGGCAAAAATTTTCTCCCATTCTGTGGGTGGCCTGTTCAATTTAGAGACCATTTCTTTGTTGTGCAGAAGCTTTTTAATTTCATGCCTTCCCAATTGTCAACTCTTTCTCTTAGTTGCTGAGCTGTCTGAGTTCTATTTAGGAAGTCATTGCCTATGCCTATTAATTCCAATGTATTCCTTATTCTTTCCTGCATTAGGCTTCAAAATTTTAGGTCTTATGTTAAGGTTCTTAATTCATTTTGAGTTGACACTTGTACAGGGTTAATGAGATGGATTTAGTCTGAATTTTATGCATGCAGAGGACCAGTTTTCCCAGCAACATTTGTTGAAGAGTCTATCTTTTCTCCATCATATGTTTTCGGTACCTTTGTCAAAAATCAGGTGGGCATATCTGTGTGGACTCATATCTGGGTCTTCTGTTCTGTTCTACTGGTCTTCATATCTATTTTTGTGCCAGTACCATGCTGTTTTTATTGCTATTGCTCTGTAGTGTAGATTGAACTCTGGTGTTGTTATGCCTTCAGTGTTGTTCTTTCTGCTCAGTATTGCCTGGGCTATTCATAGTCTTTTTTGCTTCCAAATGTACTTTAGGGTTGATTTTTCAATCTCTGTGATGTATGTCATTATAATTTTGAAGGAAATTTCATTTAACATGTAGATTGCTTTTGGTAATATAGCCATTTTCACAATATTGATTCTACCAATCCATTAGCATGGGAGATCTTTACATCTTCTGTAGTTATCTTTGATTTATTTCTTCAGTGGTTTATAGTTTTCATTGTAGAGATCATTCACATCCTTTATTAAGTTTATTCATAGTTATTTTATTTTTGAAGGTATAATGAATGGAATTTTTTTCCTATATTCTTTCTCAGTCTGTTCATTGTTGGAGCATAGAAAGACTACTGATTTTTGTAAATAAATTTCAGACGAAATTATTGATCTAGCATTTTTGTTATAAATAAGCATTCTTGAAAATTATTTTTAAATGTTTTGAGTTTCATTGAAAGTATTTACATCATTTAATGCAACAACCTTTTATTGAATACCTGATACATAAAGATACACTTCACATGTTATTATATTCTTTCTCACAAAAAAAACATGCATTACTGTGGTTATATTTTTACAAATGAGAAAGCAAGGCTTTAAAATTTTAAGTATAGTCTTCAAAATTCCATGGATAATATCAGAGTATTAGTGTAAAACAGACAATTCCTTGTTAAAATATTACCTTTCAGAGAAAAATACTGTAACAAACTAAATAACATTTAAAAGCAAAGAAATAAGATTTTTTTTTCTTCTGTGGTTTACTCTGGGGACTTATTTACATTAATTATGATGCATTAGTGATATTTATTTATTGATTGATATTATTTTAATTGACAATTCAATCTTAGTACTAATGGAGTATAATATGATAATTTGATATATATTTGTGTATATATATATAATGTACAATGATTAAATCAAACTAATTAAAATATCCAACATTGCACTTAATTTTTATGGTGGAACACTTAAACTATATTCTCATTTATTTTGATGAATATTATTAGTGATTATAGTCATCCTGCAGTGCAATAGATCTCTAAATTTATTTCTCCTTTTCACCTGAACTTTGTATGCTTTAACCAAACCACTTTACATTTCCTCTATCCCATACACCTAACAGGGATTTAGTAACCGTTATTCTACTCTACTATGAGTTTGGCTTTTTATAGTTCCATATATAATTTAGATCATGTGATATTTCTCTTTCTTTGCCTGTTTTATTTCTTAGAATAATATTATATATATTTATATATATATAAAACCTCTACTCATTGATCATTGATGTATACCATGGTTGATGCTATGTTTTTAGTATTGTGAGTAACACTGAAATGAATATGGAAATATAGATATCTGATCTGCATATTGATTTCAATAACTTTGGATGTATACTCAGAAGTGGGATTGTTTTAACATACTGTAGTATTTGTTTTTGTTTTTGTTTTAGATATTTGAAGAACTTCCATGCTGTTTTCCATATTGGCTGTACTAATTTACATTCCCACCAACAGTGGACAAGGATTCCTTTTCCAATGCATCCTCACCCTTTTATATAGTTCATTTTTTATAAAAGTGGTTTTAATGGGATGATATCTCATTGTGGCTTTAATTTACATTTCCTTAATGATTAGCAATGTTGAGTGTTTTTTCATGAACCTATTGACCATTTGTAAATCTTTTAGCAAATGTTTGCTTAAGTCCTTTGCTCATTTTTAAAATTGGTTTGTATATTTTCTTCCTTGAGCTATTTTTTTTTTTGTGATGTATTTTCAAGATTGATACCTTATCAGGTATATGGTTTGCAAATATTTTCCCCCAGTCTGTGTATTTTCTCTTCAAGTGATTAATCAATTCCTTTGCTGTGCAGAAGTTTTCTAATTTGATGTAACTCTGCTTGTCTAATTTTCATTTCATTGCCTGTGCTTTCAGGGTCATTTCCATAAAATCTTTGCCCAGGTTAATATTGTGGAGTTTTTTCTCCATTTTATTCTAGAAAATTTAGAGTTCTGGGTTGTAAATTTAAATCTTAAATCTGCTTTAAGTTGATTCTTGTATATTGTAAGAGATAAGAATCCAATTTCACTTTTAATCATGTATATACTCATTTGTCTCATGGCATCATTTATTTAAGTGGCTGTCCCTTTCCCACTGCGTGTTCTTCAAATCATTATTTAAAATAAATTGATCTTAAGAGTGTATCCTTTCTACCCTGTTACATATGTCTCTGTACTGATTATTAAACCAGTATTATAGTGCTTTGACTTTAATAGCTTTAAAATACATTTTGAAATCTAGGGGTACAATTGGCTCTAGATTTTTTCTTTTTTGCTCAAGGTAGTTTTGACTATTTGAGATCATTTATTATTTCATGTTAATGGAACAGTTGTACTGTTCTATTTCTGTGACAATTATCATTAGTTTTGGTATGGATTGCATTGAATGTGTTAATTCTTTGGGTACTAGATACATTTTAGCAATGTTCATTCTTCTAGTCCATGAATATGGGGTATCATTCTATTTGTTTCCATTCTTTTACTTTTTCATCAGTGTTTTATATATTCACTTTCCAAGTCACTTTCTGCATCATCTTTGTCCCAAAGTATTTGTTGAGATAGTAAATGTAATTTTTTTGAACTTCTTTTTAAAATAGTTTATTATTAGTGTATAAAAACTATACTGATTTTATATGTTGATTTTGTAACCTGTAACTGTACTTCTTTTTAAGGAGTCTTTAGGGTTTTCCATGTATATATAAGCTCATGTCATATCTCATCAGAGACAATTTTACTTTTCTTTCTTCTTAGGATAATGTTTACTTCTTTCTCTTGCCTAATTGCTTTGTCTACTACTTCTAATATAAGGTAGAAAACAAGTGGTAAGAGTGGGCATCCATGTCTTAGAGGAAAGCTTTCACTTCTTATTGTGTGTGATGGTAATCAGGCTTGTTATATATGGTATTTATTGCATTGAAGTTTATTCCCTCTATTCCTAATCTGTTTAGGGTTTTTGTCATGAAAATTTGTTGAATTTTGTCAAACACTTTTTTTGCTTCAGTTAGGAAGATTGTATGATTTTTGCACTTCATTTTGTTGGTGTTGTGTATTACATTTGTTGGTTTTTTAACCATTTGTACATCTCAGGAAAATTTCATCAGATAATGGTCAATTATTCATTTAATGCATTCATGAATTAGAGCCACTATTTTTCATTGAGGATTTTTACATCTGTGATATAAAGTATATATCCTGTAATTTTTTTTTCATGCAGTATTCCTGTTTGACTTTGATATCAGGATACACTGACCTTATAAAATGAATTTAGAAGTATCCCCTGTACTTCAGTTTTTTGGAAGAGATCAAGAAAGACTGGTCTCAGTTCTTTAAATGTTTGCCAGAATTCAGCTGTCAAGACATGTAATTCTGGCCTTTTCTTTCATGGAATATTTTCTGATTACAGATTCAAATGTCCTTTTTGTTATTTTTCCACTCAGATTTTCTATTTCTTCTTGATTTACCCTTGGTAGGTGGTATACGTATAGGAACATACATGCTTCTACTAGATTATCCAGTTTGTTGTTGTATAATTGTTCATAGACTTTCTCATGATTTTTTTTTAATTCTGTGATATCTATTGTAACGTCCATTTTATTTCTGATTTTCTATATTTCTTCTAATTAGTTTAGCAAAGACATTGTTAATGGTGCTTCTTTCAAAAAATTAGTTCTTAATTTTTATTGATGTTTGCAATATTGTTTCTCTAGTTTGTAATTAATTTGTCTCTGATATGACCTTTGTTGTTTCCTTCTTTCTGTTAACTGCAGGATTAGTTTTCTATTCTTTATTTAATTCCTTGAGATGTGACAATAAATTGCTTATTTGAATTTTTTTTTACAGTCATTTATTGCTATAAATTTCCCTCTGTTTCTTCTTCATTCCATAAGTGTTGCTATGTTGTATTGCCTTTTTGTTTTTCTCAAGATATTTTTATTTTTTTCAAATATTTTGTGGTCCATTGGTTGTTTAGGAGCATGTTGTCTAATTTCCTTATATCTGTGAATTTTCTAAGATTTCTCCTGTTATTGATCTCTAGTTTTATTTCATTATAATTATCAAAAATGCTTGATAAGGTTTCAATTTTTTTTTAATTTGTTAAGACTTGTTTTGAGTCTAAAATATGATTTACACTGGGGAATTCTCTGTGTGGGCTAGAAAAGAATATACTCTGTTACTCTTGGATGGCTGGAATGTACTGTATATGACTGTTAGGTCCATGTGTTCTAAAGTTTAATTCAAGTCTTAGGTTTCCTAATTGAGTAGCTGTCTAGATAACCTGTACATGATTCAAAGTGGGATATTGAGGTCTCTTACTTTTACTTTATTGTAGTCTACCTCTCTGTTCAGATCATTCAAAATTGCTTTATCTACTTGGGTGTTCAGATGATATATGACTGTACATATTATATGTGTTATATCCTTTTGATATATGTAATCCTTTGTCATTATTTAATGACTTCCTTTGAATCTATTTTATAGTCAATTATTTCTGATATAACTATAGCTATCCCTGCTTTTTGTTTTCCATTTGTGTAGAATATCTTTGTTTCCCATCTCTTCACATTTACTTTGTCCTAGCTAGGCAAGTGTATCTCTTGTAGGCAGCAAATACTTTTTTTTTAATGTGGGAGGGCATGGCTGTGTTTTGTTTTTAATCCATTCTGCCACTCCATGCCCTTTGATTAGAGAATTTAATCCATTTACATTCAAGGTAATTATCAGTGGTTAAGAGCTTGACATTTCCATTTTGTAACTTGTTATGGTTGTTTTGTAGATCCTTTGTTATTTTTCTTCCTCCCTTGCTATCTTCCTTGTTTTTTGACAGTTTTCTCTGGTGGTATGCTTTGAATCTCTCCTTTTATATTTTGTAAACAATATAGATTTTTATTTGTGGTTACCATGAGGATTACAACAATGTCTTATGCTTTAACAGGCTATTTTAAGCTGATTACCACTTAACTTTTATTGTATACAAAGGCTGGATACTTTAGCTTCTTCCACAAAACAACAGAAATGCAACTGATGTCAAAATTTACATCCCTTTTTAATTTTATCCCTTAACAATTTACTGTAGCTATGGTTGTTTTAAATATTTTTGTATTTCAACCTCATATTAGAGATAAAAGTTGTTTATATATTATCCTGTGGTTTTGAGTATATGGAATATAACTGTATTACTTTAAAACACTGAGGTTTAGCTTTCATTTGTTTTATGTTAGTAATTGGAAGCTTTTTGTTCAGCTTTAAAAACACTCCTTTTACCATTTCCTATAAGGCAGTCCTCATGAACTCCTTTACCTTTGTTTGCATTGGAAAAATTTTATTTCTCCCTCATTTAAAAAAAAAAAAAGATAAAGTGCTCTTTGTTGACAGCTTTTTGTTGTTGTTCCTTCAGCAATTTGGAGATACCATCCTACTATCTCCTGGTCTACAAGGTTTCTGCTGAGAAATTTGCTGATGGAAATATCAAAACTCTAGGGATGTGATATATCTCTTATCTTTTGTTGTTTTGAGAATTCTTTCCTTGTCTTTGGTTTTTGGGACTGATTGTGATGTGTCTTGGTGAATGCCTCTTTTTTATTTTGATTTGAATCCTCTGAGATTCTTGCATCTAGATTTTGTCATCTTTCTCCAGATTAGGGAAATTTTCAGGCATGATTTCCTTCCATAGGCTTTTGGGCTTTTTTGTTTTTCTTTCTTTCTCTCTTTCTTTCTTTCTTTCTTTCTTTCTCTCTCTCTCTCTCTCTCTCTCTTTCTTTCTTTCTTTCTTTCTTTCTTTCAGAACTACTATTAGGCAAAGGTTATGTCATTTGGTGGTATCCCATAAATCTTGCAGGCCTTCTTCATTCTTTTTTCTTTATGTTCATCTGATAGGGTAATTTCAAATGTCTTGTTGTCAGGCTCACTGATTGGTTATTCTAATTGATTTAACTGTTTTTGAAACTTTCCATTTAATTTTTCATCTCAGTTGTTATATGCATTGTCCAAGATTTTTATTGTGTCTATTTTTTTCAAATTTCTTGCTTTGCCTGTTGTGGGAATAGACCTTCATTTCTTAGTATAGCTTGAGATTCTGGGCGGACCAGCTGGTAACAACAATTAATAAACACAGCAAGCTCTTGGGTTTTCAAGTTAGGCTGGGCTGCTGCCTGTGCTCTGAGGTCCATGTTCTACAGTCTAGTAAGACTAGAAGTGCCAGCTGGCCTTATTCCCATGCCTACCCTGTCATGGTTACAAGCTGACTTCTGTGGCTGGCTAACACTGCTCTTTGGAATCTATAGCTGAGCAGATACATATGCTGAGTTTGAGATTGGGTGAGGTCTTGTGGGGAGGGGCTGTGTTCAATATTCAACCACGAAAGATTGGCAAAGCCAGAGGCTGATCCTTACAGTTATTCACAGACATATATCCTCATGGATTATGTCTTTTGCAAAGCCCTGGTATTGGTAGGTCACCACTTGGATACCAATGTGGGATACAGCCAGAATCTCCTATCCACAGATATTCAAACAACTGCATTAATCTCTAGGCTTGGGGTTAACATAAGGAGAGAACTGAGGCTTCAAGCAGTTGCTGCATGGACATGGGAGTGGAGGTGGGCCAAATATTTTTGCTTGCAGATATTTTCAGACTTCCTCTTACCTCCCTGCCTGGGGAATAGTCAGAGCACCAGAGCTGCATGGGAAAGCCAGAATGGGACTCAAGCTTATCAAAGTTGTCAACTTTAATCCCTATAGAGCAATGCTTTTGGACAGTTTCTCTGGTGAAGGACTCCATTGGTTGGAATGCAGACTACTGCCATGAGTACTACTGTTTTGTGAGTAGCATTCTTCTTTTTTGTTTCTAACTGACCCTTGTTGGTCTAGCTCTGCCAATACCACTAATGTACTTCATGGAGAGAAGTTAGAGTTAATCTCCTACAAAATGCGTATGGAGATTAAATTTTCACTTCCAACTCTTTTTTTCCCTCTGTCAAAATAATGTGCCTTACTTTGCTAACTTGACGGGAATAGCAAGGCAGTCTAAATAAAATTGTTCCTCTTATACTTTGTATTCGGGTGTTCGAAGTTCTGTGACTCAAAAGTAGATTTCAACCCCCCCCTTAGTTCTGGGATATTTACAAAGTTATTCTGATCAGTGGATAGTTCATAGTTGGATTTGTGTGAGGAGAAATGTTCCCAGAGAACTTTTATTTCAATGACTTGTTGCTATCATTCTTCCCTGGGCTTCCTTTGAAAAGCTACAAATGAAAAAAAGTTGTTGTCATTATAAACATTATGCATTTGGAGCAGACTTTTGGTTTTTTTTTTTTTTTTTACTTTTTCATTCTCTCTGTCTCTTGCTGTTAATTTAGAGAATTATTTTTAAAAACCTCCATACAAACACATAAATTTATGTAGTAGAAAAATTCCTTCCTATTCTCAGATGTTCAAGTCCTGATCTCAGAGACCCGTATATATGTTAACATAAATTCCAAATGATTTTGCTTATGTGATTCCATTTAAAAACCTGAGATGGGGAGAGTAAACTGCATTATCTACTCACATCAATCCTTGAAAGTGGAGAACTATTCCTAGCTCTCAAGAGGGTTACATGATTATAGAAGAAAGATTTAGAAACTTTTAGTGTTGCTGACTTTCAAGTCAAAGGAAGTAGCCTGTGAGCCAAGAAATGTGAGCAACATCTAAAAACAGGGAAAGAAAATGGATTTTCCCCTGGAGCCATCAGAATGCAAGAGGAAATGCAATCATATTGATACCCTGATCAGATAACAATGAGATCAATGTTGGACTTGTGACCTATAAAACTGTAGGATAGTAAGTTTAAACCATAATGTTTGTGGTAGCTGTCACAGTAGTAATAGAAAACAAGTAGGATGATCAACAGTTGAATTTGTTTATATTTTATGTTTGTGCATGGATCTCTTGCTCCTAAAAAAAAATGAAAACATTTAACATCATTCTATCTACATTGCAGATGGAAACAATCAAATGAGTCATTTAAGCAAGTCCAAGAGAACTGAAACCATCTTCAAAAAATATGCCTAGCAGCCCTAAATACTAACATAATTTGCATGGTCCCTTTAGAATTTGGTTCTGAGTCCTCTGCTTCAGTCATTGCTATATACTTATGAGAGTGAAGAAGGTCATTGGGTCATTTAGAACCCTGTGAAAATAAGACTAGAAGCATTAAATGAGAATCAAGGATAAGAACTATTTAGGAAGGAGTTGCATAACATGTTACAGAAGATCATTTTGTTTGATTTGCCAAAAAAATTCCATTATTTCTACTGTCATACTTATCTTTACTCCTAAACATGCATCTCCTTTGCACTAGCCACACTGATATAAAGTGAGTTTTATCATTTTTGCAAACGCCATGCCATTTCTTACCTTACTTTTTTGAAATGTGCATGGGAAGTTGTTTCCTGTCTTTTCCTCTGGACAATTTAAAAAAAAAAAAATCTTCATTTACCCAGTTAAAAATTCAATGCTAGGTACATTCTTTGGGAAGCAGGAGCATAGCGCCTGAGTTCTAACTTCAGTTCTTTCTCCTTCTTTATTTATCGAGGGGTTCACACCTCGAGTAATAGTATCAAGTAAAATACATGAACTTTTAACTTATTGACTTGTCACCATATTTACTTATGCATTTTTGGTTTGTTTATTGACAAATATTTATTGAACCTTATATATATGCTAGACATTATAGTTAGACACTAGCAACATACTTGTTACAAACATAGATCATTCTTCTTGGAGCTGAAACAAAATTCTCTGATCTAGTAACTCTCATTTTCTCTCTTTAACTACACTTTTAACACAGAAATCTGAGAAATGAGGTACCCACTAAACAGTTGAAAGGACATAAAAAAGAAAAGGGAGAGGGGAGAGAGAATGCAGAAAAGGGAGGAAGAATATAGATAGGAAGAAGTAGAAAATAAGAAAGCACCAAAGTCAGGGTGGGAAGAAGAGGCAGAGATTGAAAATGAAATGAATTCCCATGTAACAAATTCTTCCAAAGAAATTGGAGCTAGACCTGGCCCTGAGGACGAATAAGAAAGTGTCTATAGAATATGCATAGCTACCATCTTGACAGAAATTCATTTTTATTTAATGTGGGATATCAAAGAGTTGGTGATGCAGGGTTTCACAAACTTTCACACTGAATTATTCTAATAGCAAAGGGGAGTGAATGCAAACCTCCAGAGGCTCCCAACCAACTGGAAAAGCAAAATGTCTTTTAAATCTCTGCATTTGTTTGAAAAATTCATGCAAATTTTATATTCTACTCATACTATAGCCATGTTAGTTTAGATACAAAAAAAACATTAGTTTTCTCTCAAATCTATTAGTAAAATTCATTCTCTAGGAAATTGCATCCATAGTTACTGTTTGACTCATCCCTCCTGGCACACCAACCTGTGCTCTGTAGTGATAAGTATATGCCAGCTTGCCAAGCCATGGTCTGGGGAATGGCCTTGGATATGTGGTCCCTGGATAGAACACCTGAAATGATTACCAATAGAGACAGAATATGACACCTTCACATGTACTTCATAACGCAAAGAGATGTCCACACTAGGAATTATCAACTCTCACTTGATATGCCAGGAGTCCTTTAAGCATTTTAAAACATCAATTACTACTTAAGAAGTTCCATTTTAGCTGTTTCTAAATCAGTTAATAATATGTATTTTCTTTTTAACATGCTTTTGAGAGGAATAAAGTGCCTCTCACATAATTTTTTTAATCTGCATATCTTCTTTTCAAAGATAGATTCTTTCATCACTTAAAGTACCTTTTTTATTCCAAGTTAATACCTAATATCAAGCATTTCTCTGACTTAAGTAAAAGCAATGTTTATAATTGGATGGCAATTAGGGCTTGAGTTTTATATCTGGGTGACATTTTGCTATTAAGTTAATACAGTAAAATGGTGAAGCTTATATTTTTTAAACTCATAGAGCTAGATGTATAGATACTGACAGACAGACAGACAGACATATGGGTTCATTTTTTATATTCACAGATGTATTTTTATTAAGTAGAGTTCAAGTATGATAAGTTCTTGCTATAATAGGCTATGTATACGCTTGTAAGTATCCAAGTACAGGAGCCTGCATTAAGATAAATAGTGTTTCAACTAAGCATAATGTGTAAATCGATGATACTGATATTCCATTCAAATGAATGTCTTATGTATGTGACACCAATTACAGAATCCCATTTCATATTTGCTTACTGGGAAACTTTCTAAAATATTTGAGAAAACTTTTTTTAAAAGACAATTCTAGAACTGATCTTTCCCATTACTCATAATGCTTAGCGTTGAAGATAACAGTTTTTCTGTCACAATCAGGGTGATTTCAAAAGCCACCTCACCAAGAGAAGGTATAAGTAAGCACTTTACAGTGTAATGTAGAAGACAGCATGTCCCTGGCCTGCTAATATTGCTTGAACATGTTTAAAAAGCAAAATAGAGTAATAGAACTATTATTGTTTTTCCCCTAAAGCAGATATATAGAAGGTTATTATTATCTCTCAAATTAATAATTACTATTAGTTTTCACATTGACATACACATGGTTCAACTTGTAGCATGTCATGCAGAAAATATTTATTAAACTACATTGTTTTAGGGTGTGGTGATAGTGATCAAACAAATAAAAAAGGAAATAAATACTTTTCGTTATGGAGCTTACCATATAGTTAGCATATATAATTCAAAAGGCGTTAGGTAGTGATACTGCATATTTCTAAGAGGCTATGAATGAAAATGAATATGGGTGTGTGGTGGCCTAATGGACTCTTCTACAAGGGCCCATCCATCATGGGCTGAAGGAAGAGTGATAGCTGACTATGACAAATGAAACAGGGAACATTGTAAATATTCAAGGAATTTTTTTAAAAGGATTGGTGTTAACAGAATATGTTTTTCTGTGTTGGCAGCAAACCATCCTATAATGAGCAATACCTTTATTTCTAATCATTTCCCTTAAGGGGTTTAAGAAAAGTCTTAATTAGAAACATTTAAATTTGTTGAAGATTTCATAAGGGAAGTTAAAATTTCAGAATTGGAAAGAGGCATATAGCTGTTTATAGTTTATCTGGCTCATCCACTCCAATCTCCCATTGATTCCTTGGTTTGTTTGTACATCTTATTCTACAACATCACTTCTGAACAATTCAGTATCACTCAATATAAGAATTATAACTGCTGCAATCAACTTTTTGCTTTTGTCATTACAGATAGCAACAACTGCAAGAAATCTTGGATCATTTTTATTCAACTAATTAAATACCAGATAATTCAACTAATCTGAATATTGTGTCATTGTTTTACTCTTGCAGCTTTGATTGTGTCCTGACTATAGACACATATACAATGATCTGAATGCTTGTGTACCCTCCAAATTCATATATTAAAATCTTAACACTGAAGACAATAGTGGACATGTATCCTTTTGGAAACTTATTAAGACTTAAGGAGTCTGCCCTCATGAATTGAATTAGTGTCCTTATAAAGGGGCTGAAGGGAGCTCCTTCATCTACCATGTGAGTCCCAGAGAGAAGGTGTATCTATGAATAAAAAATTGGGTGTGAACCTGAAGATAAATCTACTGAAGTTATTAGTTTGTTTTCAGAATTGGTGATTAGAGCCAGGGTCTCTATGCACATTAGGCAAGCATTCTGCCTCTGAGTTATTCCCAAGCCTTTATACACATGCTCTTAATTTTGGGATAAGACCTCACTATATTGCCTGAGCTGGCCTGGATCTCTCAATCATCCTGCCTCTGCCTTCTTAGTAGCTGGAATCACAGGTATGGTTCACCATGCCCAGCTTTACTGAAGTCTTGATTTGCACTACTCAGATTCCAGATATGTGAGAACTAAATTTCTAATGTGTACACACCACCCAATCTATGATATTTTGCTGTAGTCTCCTGAATTTCCTAACTGCTGAAATAAATATGGCATGAAATTTATAGCAATTTTGTGCCATTTGAAATATTTTAATCTGAATCTGTCAAATTAAAGTGCATTACTCTCCTTTTTAACTTATTAATAGAAGAAATAATCAAATTCAGTCTTTAAATTATACAATTTCTCAGAAAGGTTTTTTGCATTTCCCACCAAAAGCTTCATGTCTCCAAAATTAGTTTACTGACTCATGGAATAAAAAGACTTATTTCAGACTATTTTTTGTAAATAACACACATGCTTTGCTTTTCTAAAGTGGCAGCATCCATGGTGAGGGTTGTTCCATTAAAAAACATAACACGAAATACATAAAAAACAAAAACAACCAAGAAAATAATTTCTTTAGTACTTCTTGACAGTTACCCACCAAGAAAGCATTATCCTTCTGTCTTTATATCAGAGTAAAAATAAATGCACCATTAGTCATCACAGTCAACAATACGAGGGACTTTGGTCATATAAGTTGGCTAAGGCTAACTACATTGATATTCAGTGAAGGACTCAACTAAAGAAAAGGTGTGCTTCTCACTTTTATAACTTGAGCTGACCTAAAATATAAATGTGATAGGGAAGTAAGGTGTCTACTAGGACAATTTCTTCTCTATTTGCATTCTTTTCTTAGAAAAATTGTTCAAAGTCTACACGAAGAGCCCAAAGCATTCCAGGTGACACTGCCCCACTGACCGTGGCCAATTGAACCAATGGCATACATGGAACCAGAATAAACCAGTCTTTGAAAATCAGAAACTGTAGACCAATGATAATTGAATAGTGTTCGAGCTCTGTTTGACATTATTGTACAGTTGGTTCCTAATGTCCAGAAAGTGAGTTTGGAAGGAAGCTTAACCTGAACTGAAGGAGTGTCACAGTGCAGTGTTTGGAATCTCAAGCTGTGGGGTCAGCCTTAGGCTGGGTCTTACTTCTGCTACTTCCTAGCTATGCAGTCTTAAGGGATTTGCTTTATCACTGTCTTTCTTACTTTCTCTATCATGAAAAGGGCATTGTAACAATTTCCTCACCACAGGATTTTACTTACTTTGATTTGAGTTATGTTTAGTAAAAACATATGACTTTGTATTACAACCATTCAGCACAGCGTCCAGCACATTATAAATAACATTTAATGACTGCTAACTATGACTTTAAGGGAAACCAAACCTCAAAGATAAGAATGAGAACAAGTGAGGAATGAATAGAACTATCTGGAATATCTCATTCATGTGAAGTCAGTTGCATTTGTCATATTTGTGTTCTGTGGGAGATCCTTCTTTCCTTGTCTTTCTCAAATAGCTGACAGTAGCCCTTATTCAAAACTGTTATATAAGCATATATTCCTCCCAATCAAGGATATCTCACTGTATGACGTTCAGGGAGCTGTGGGTACCGGATGTTAATACCCAGTTGAATTTTTGTCTATTCTTCCAAAAATATACCATGCCCATAATTGAGATGGTTTTAAAGAATGTGCAGAGAAGAGGTGCTGCACTCCCAAAGTTTGTTTGCTTCATGCTCATTTTTGGCAATCAAGAAAATTTGTAGCCAGGCATGGTGGCTTACTTCTGTAATACCAGCTACTCAGGAGGTAGAGATAAGGAGGATTATGGTTCAAGGTCAGCAAGGACAAAAAACATTAGCAAAACCAACCACTTCTCAACCAATGCATGGGTATTGTAGAGCACACTTGTGATCCAAGCTATGTGGATTGTGGTTGCAGGCTGACCTAGGCAAAAAACAAGATCCTCAACTGAAAAAACAAAAAGACTAGAGGTGCACCTTGAGTGGTAGAGCACCTGCCTAGCAAGTGCAAAGCCTTGAGTTCAAACCCTGGTATTGCCAAAGAAGACAAAGAAAGAGGAAAAAGAGATAGAGAGAGAAAGAGAGAGAATTTGCACAGTACAGGGGGTAACTAAATGTTCCTAAAAATCTATCATATATTTTATAACTAGAAGAGAAGAGATCAAAGTTTCCAAAAACAAAGTAATGATGGGATGGAAACTTTATTACCCTGATTTCATCAGTACACCTTGAACACATATATCACATTAGCACACTGTACCTCACAGATGTATAAAATTAACACAATTATAACTATATTAGGAAATTCCCTTGCAGAAAAAAAAGAAAAAATTGCCAAAGCAAGCAAGAGTAACAATTAAAATATTAACAATTATCATCCTGGGCATTTAATATATGCCATCAATTACTTAATTTTATTTTATGACCAACAACTCTAAAAAGCAAGACCTGCTGCTTATTTTGACAGCAGTGGAAGTGAATGGAGGTAAGTCATTTTCGTAAGGTCACAAAGGTACCATGGCAAAACCAGGTCCACAAGTCAGTCAGTTGAACCTCAGAGTATACACTTTCTTTAAATTTTTATCAACACTGGGGTTTGAACTCAGGGCATCATGCTTGCTAGGCAGATCCTCTACCACTTGAGCCACTCCACCAGCCCATTTTTGGCTGGGTATTTTTTGAGATAGAATCTCACAAACTATTTGCCTGGGATTGCTTTGAACTGTGATCCTTATGATCTGTGCCTCCTGAATAGCTAGGATTATAGGTATGAGTCGCTGGTGCCCAGTGGTAAATCCTCACTCTTAACTGATGTGCTCAATCCTGACTGCTAAAAAGAGAGAGAATAAGTAGGAACCACTAGTTAATCATAAGGGATCAATAACATAATTGAGGTCTGCTCATTTCCAGGTTAGCCACACTGAGTGGATCTGACTTGGTAAGGGTTATGGTTAGACCATTTGAATACTTGCAATAGAATGAAATATTTTTCCCATGCAACTGACATTTTTGTGATTATAAATAATAGCACTAGGAGTACAATATAAAAAAAGACAGATCTTACTTAAGAAAAAAATTAATGCCTTGATTTAAAAAATAATCTCCTTCATGAGTCAGTAAGCAAAATCTAGATGACTAGAATTCAATTTTGTGCCATCTACCACACTCCTGTGGTTGAGCCAAATTGTTCAAGACATATAAAAAATAATATGAAGTTACATTACAACTAAGCTTTAGAAAGCATCTCTTGAAATGGAAACCTTTATAAGTTTAATATTTCTGGTCATACTGTGTTCAGAGCCCCTGTGGAAAAATGTATGGGAAGAGCATAGTGTTGGTATCCTTCAAGAAAGAAAGAGAATGTTTTAACTAATGCGATATGAATCATAACAGAGCCAGTGTTTCTAAGCGATTATATAAAATCTCTGAATTTCTGTACAGGATAATAATGAAAGTTTTGCAGAAATATCAAGTATAAATTTGAGTTAATTCATACATAAAACATACATAATTCCTCAATATCTAGTATATGGTATGTACTAAATATTTTTATGTTTTGTGTATATTTATATTTATATATAAATGAACAGCATAGCATATACTCACTGACAGTTTTTCAAAGTTGAGCAATGAAAGAAAAGTAAACTTATTGGCATAGACCTGCCAATAAGTTTACTCTTAGACCACACCTCTGACCCCTTTGATTTTGTATTTTGTTTCTGAGATAGGATCTCCTTACCTTTGCTTGTGCTGGCCTCAAACTCTCTATTCTGTCTCTGCCTCCTGAGTTGCTGGGATTACCAGTGTGTATCACCATGCCTGGTCTGTTAGCTTGCTTTAATAAACTTTCTTACTTTTATAAATTTCTAATAGAAAATGATGTATTGAGTGTATCAAATACGGAGATGTGAAGTAGTGCTGATCACACAAAAGCAACCACTCTTAACATAGCAGTGCATGCTCTACCCATAATACAGTGAAATGTTCTCTTTTCCCAATATAAAGACTTGGAGCTATAAGCATGCTTGATTTAATGATTTAGCCATCTCCATCTTTCACCAAACTGGAAATGATTGATACTTAAAATGGCCTGTTTTTGTATAGTCAAAAGTTATAGAAATGCATTTGCTTTCATTTCTCAAATTCAAGAAATTTAAGGACCATGCATAAATAATTTACTGCTTTGGTTTGAATGTTCACAGTATTGAAGGTATGGTATTATCAACCATATTGGAAGGTACGGTCTTCTGGCAGTTGTTTAGGTCATGATGGGGCTACATTCTTGAATGAATTAATACTGTTACAAAAAAGGAACGTACTGCAGGAGTACATTCACCTCTTTTGTTTCTCTGCCATGAAAAGACAAGGTATTTTTTGTCCCTTGCCCTTCTGCCTTCTGCCATGCCCACATCAAATGCCAGCACCTTGAAATTGGACATCTCAGACTCCAGAGCTGTGGGAGAATAAATTTCTGAGTTTTTTGTATTACTAACTCTCAGGTATTCTAACAGCACAAAGTAGACTAAGACAACCACAGAGAATTGTTCATGATATATAAATGGATTTTGTTTTGTTTTGTTTCACGTATGAAGCTGAGATACACTGGTAAAGTTGAAGGGGAAAGAAGGAATGCCTTTGGTAAGTCACCAGATCCAGATTTTCTTTGGGGAACTTTATGTTTTCATGTGGGAGATATTTAAGCAACAATCGTTAACTAAGCTGAGCATTTTCTTTACTAAAGTTACACAAGTCCTTCTCTTTTCCATCTGAATTGCTATTTCTGACCAGGTTCTTTCTTTTAAAATTAGTATCATGTGTGTTAGTTATTTGCATTCACATCAAATGGTTCAAGGGCAAATAGGAGATTCTGTCCCTGCTACTTTAATTGCATATTACTAAGTGCTAATTCCTCCATCATCATAAGAGATCATAATTTTCTCTGGATTTCTCCACTACTATATGATTCACAGATACATACCCAGACAGTAGTGTCATGTATATTTTATTAAAACTTCACCAACCATCAGCAAAGATAACTGTTCATACCTCCAGAATTTTTTATGCATGTTTATCCACAATGGGTGAAAACAGCATGCAAAATAAATGAAGAATGATACCGTAAATGTCTTTAGAGAGATATTAGAAGAGAATCAGCAGAGAGGGTTATGAAAGTTGTATGAGCCATACATTATCTATGCATATGCTACAATGGTCAGAACATTTAATATGTCATGCTCCATACCAGTCCCAAATAATATATTTGACACATAATGACATTTTAGCTTGGGGTGGGGAAGTAAATTCTGCCTTTATTGTTATTTTTAAAAATGAGTTTGTCTCTGAATGTGCAGTTCACATGGAAAGTCTTAACATATTTCCAGATCATTTGAAACTAGCCCTCTGTATGGAAACATCACACATCGTTGTTATATTGCAATGTGTAAGCATTAGCATAGGTTTTGTAGCCTGAGTAGTGCTCAATTTCTTAACACCATTCATATTCCTTTTTGTCACAAAGTTACTAATGAATATTGAAGCTAAAGACAGAAAATAAAGTGCTTGAGACAAGGTCAATAGGTTAAAATGGTAGCATATTAAAAAATGCCCATAAAATGTTTATTTGAGCCCAGGAGTCATGTGGTGAAGTAGAAGATGAAGAGGCCCCCTTCACTTAGGAAGGCATTTTTCTCCTAATTAGCATGTGTCAACCAGGACTGAGGGGAAAAATGCATGATGGCATTTCCAGCAATGCAATGGAGATGCTACTCAGGAAGTGCAAGGTTAGCACATCTCTAAGTGTATTTACACACATTTGTTTTATTATTATTTTATGTCTGTGTCCCTCCATAAATGTAAAGGATATGGTTTTTGTAGAAACAGAAGGTCAGATCTGGAAAGGAATTAGATGTAATTTAGTCGACTTCCTTCATTTATAAAGATGAGGACACTGCAGTCCAAAGGGTTCAAGGGAATTGCTTAAGTTCAAATAACTAGTAAGAGTAGCAATGACGAAACAGATCTCCTATTGCCCAGGGTCAGCTCTAACTTTTTTTTTTTTTTTTGCAGTGACCTAAATGAATCACAAATCAAGCAAATATTCAAAGAAAAATTCAAATATCACACCCTGAAATTTTTAATAGACTGTAACAAATTATTTTAGACTAAAGTATAATATTGTTCTACATGGGATATGTAGCAAAGCAGCAGTAATATGGTGACATTAAATGATTGAGCATTCTACTAGAGTTAATTAGATATTTTAAATTGCAGTCTAAGATTCATATTTTTTGGGTACATACTAACAAACTCATACAGTTGGTGAGATGGTTGATTGAGAAAGAAATGTCTACCAACTCTCTAATTCAGAGATTGTCCTCAATCTATGTCAGCACCTATAATAAAATAATTATTATTTTGTTATTAACAATAATATGGAAACTTTTCATAACCTTGCATCTGGACAATGCTCAGTTAACTAACGAATATCTAATAGTGAAGAGGCATAAGAAGAGATTGGTCAATTGTCATGTAATAAATGAACACTAACCCAAAAATTCACTGTCTTCTTGGCTTCAAAACACATAGACAGATGGTTTATTTTGACATATTGGATTTCAAATCCTTCTGCAGTCTTGTAAAGTTCAATCAAATGAAAACCACACTAAAAGTCATGGTACAGGAACTCAAGTATTTGGCTATAGTGAACATGCAAGAGTTAGTTCAAACTAAATAACCCTAGAAAGTATCTACTACTAGATGAAAGTTTTCTGTTGCATAAAATTATTTTAAAAATCTACTCTGAATTGGTAAAGTATAATACAATATATTAATACTACTGCCCTCTGGTCTATAGGAAAATCTTTTTACCAAATAAAGAGCTTAACTTCAGGGTCCACCCATTTGCTTAATAAATATCCTATATATTATATGCGCTCTTCTGAGCTGCATTTTGGGAACAACAGGCCAGTGTCCTCTTTAGCCACTTGTTTAATACAAAAATAAGGTAGGACATGAATTCCAAATCTAGAAAAGCTTGGAAAAACTATCCATTAAGACAATTAGTGCAAATGTTGCATTGCTAAATAACATGCGGTAAAGTCTTTGTATGTGTTACTTTTATTTATCACATAAGTTTAGTAAGTTCCTTATCAGGTTTGCATTAAGTAACTTGTGACACTAATAGAATGCTGTTTTAGTATAAATGATCTTACTACAGTCACCAGGAAATATTTTCTTTGCTGCTCCCCCTAATGTCCAAATCCACTATCAGTACACTATTCAGAGTAGCCAGAGATCCTGATTATGAAATGGAATAGAGCAGCTCAAAGCAGAGTTTCCACTAAGAAATGACTTATTGATTTACAAATGACTTGAGGTCCAAGACTTCATTTGTAAGTAATTTAAAGACTTAAATATCCCATGAGGACTATTGACTATTAGAACCATGAAATAATAATATTGGTAGCATTTCATAATGAAGATAGGACAATAGTTAGTTTCATTTTCTTTCTCAATGAAGACTCCAGTACAGTAAGCTATTAATGGAATTCTCTTTGATTGATGTTTGCTTTGCATGCAATTTATTGGTCACTTGCTCAGAAGACTCTTTTCAGAGAAAGATTATACACAATGGTTTTTCACCACTTCTCTCTCCATAAAGCACATCTAGATTAGAAATTGGACAATAGAAGACTAATTAACACTAATCAGCAGATGTGTATGCCAACAATGGTATCCTGAGACAAACAAATTTACAACTCAGTTTCTGGAAAAGAGATTTATCATTGAGTCCTCACAAAATACCTAGATGGGCATTTAAAGTCTCTCCCCAAGGCCCTCTTCCCACATTACTACACCAACATATCAGTCTTCAGAGTTAGATAAAAGGAACCTGATGAAGACCACGTTAACATTTATGTTGAGCTTAAATAAAACATGAAACTAACAACTTGAAAGAGTCTGTGAATAGAGCAAGGCAGCATTCACTCCACTATTCAAGAATTATTCATGAGGGTTCAGAGCTTCTCCAGATTTTAGCAGCTTATATCTGATTTTACTTAAAGTTCTACCTTGCAATGATTGTTTTCAGATATTTCATCTACTGACATAGGAACTGTGCAATAACAGGAAATGCAGTCTCAACACCTAATGATAGCTAAAAGCCTTAATTGCCTGATCATCTTCCTTCCTGATTGTTAAATATCTCTATTTATTGGGGTAAAGGTGATGGTGGGAGGAAAGGGAAAATTTACATTAAGGGAAAGTAAATTAAACTGCATGATCCTATTTTGAGAAAAACTAAGACTGTTCATTTCCTGGGTTCAAAGTTCAGTAAAATCTGATGCCATCATTAACGATGTGATTAAAATGTATCTTGGGTTTATCTTTAACAGAAAACTGACATCATTGATCTGGATTTATGAATATTCATCACCAAAACTTCTTGTCCATGTCTATAGGACAATGCCAGTTTTTTCTTGAGTTTTCCTTTGTATATTCAAAACTTGCTCCAGGGTACAAACTTTCAGTTATAAGACAAATTCTGAGGGCACATCATGGTGATTATACATAATAATATTTGAAGTGTTGCATAGTTTAAATTCGAGGAGAGAATAGATCTTAAGTGTTCTCACCAAAAAGGAAAATCAGAAAAGCAGCTATGTAAAGTAATGGATATGTTAATTAATTTGATTGTGGTAATCATTTGACAGCATATAAATATATCAAAGCATCATGTTGTACACTGCAAATATATACAATTCTATTTGTCAGTTATGCTTCAATAAATCTGCAAAAAAGAAAAAAACATCTTGCTCAATCTCCAGTCAGGTTGTTAATGATACAAGGTGATGTCTTTGATATTCTTCGGCCCCTGAAATGTCTCAGTCTCACCTGGTCTCTGAGAATTCCTTGTGAAGCAAGCCTTTGACTTCTAATAAATGATGTTGCTTTTACATCAGAAATTCCTCCTGGTCCAAATACGCTATGTCAGAAACCAAGGCCCCTTTGGTAACTATAGGAGGCTATATCAATTTCTTTAGTGGTTTGTAGTTTTCTAAAGCACTTCCACATTTATTTTCTAATTTGATAAGAATGAACCTTTAGCTCCACGGAAAGCATATGCTAGATTGGGATAGGGACTGTGGCATATTTGACATTTATGGGACTTCACACAGGGCAGAAATTAGCATGAAGAAGCCAAGGCTGTTCAAGTGTGCAAGGCTCATAGTCTATTATCAGAGACAGGGTGTCATTTGTATTTACATGCAAGAAGAACCAGAAATGCTGATCATGAAACATTCAGAAACCTTATTCCCTTCTCTCACTTCTAATGTTGGCATGTACTTTTAATTCTACTGATATTCAAAATAATCTGTGAAAATTTAAAAGATAAAAACTAGCTTGACCCAAATTATGCATGACTTAATAAATGAGAGAGAGAAAAAAACCCATCAAGCATACAAATGAAAAATAATTCTTTCACTTGCAGTGTTTTATTCGGTTTGAAATTAAAGCATTTAAATGGAGGGAGTATAGACTGAAGAGGTTCTGATTAAATGTGTACTATGGAATTCATGTTTTGCAATGACATATAGCTTCCCTCTGTGACAGTAAATTATATTTATCATTTTAATAGCTAATTTCTATATATCAATGCTGATGTTTTTTAAAAAACAGAAATTAGCATTTGTGTTTTCTTTCAAAAACATACAAACCATACTTAAATCTTATTTTTGAGGAATAATGTGTCAAATATGTTTTTCTATGTCTTAAATTAACATGTCCTTTGCAATTTTCATGGGAAAGTATCAAATAAAAAATATCCAAGGACATGTTTCTGAGAAATTCTCATTTCATATATTATTTAGTTTAAGTTTTTAAGTACAATTTGATTCAGTTAAACATATATTCATAAATGTATATAACGCATAAATTGATCAGATCAATTTATTTTAAAAAAGCAAATACACTTCTTACTCACATGCATATCAAATTGGAACATTACTATTATCCCAAAAAACTTCCTTTATGCTACATTTCAGTCTTTATGCACCTATAACTTGCCTCAACATAGAATTTTTTTCCTGTTTTAGAAATGTATGCATACCAAAGGAGTCATGCAATATGAATCTATTTAAATACATTTCTACCTTGGATTATCACAAACCACCTGGTATGAGTATATTTTATACATATTTCTTTCTGTTGGGTAGAACATCAATGAGGAAATGTGTGGTTGAATGTGATCTGTGTGTTTCAAAGTGAACACATTACTATGTGTTCCCCCTCCCAGTATATAAGCAGTTCCTCCCAACATTTATCAGCAATTAGCATTATTTGTTTTTTTATTTTTCTCTTGATCATTGTAGTGCATATGAGATCTTTAGATGGTTTTAATTCACATTTACCTACTAAGGATATTAGCTACCTTATTTTGGGGATACCTAATATCTGATCAATCTTAACAATAATTTGCATAATGAAGTCTTTTTTGTTTTTGTATTGAATTGCCTATTTTTTCCACTTTAATTAAAGGATTATATTGCTAGAGCAAAAACAAATATATAGATTGAATGCTAGGTAGTTGAATTGGTAGATAGATGATAGATAGATAGACAGACAGATAGATAGAAGAAATGGCCCTATTTATTCCTAGTAATATCCTTTTAAGTTATGTTTCTTTCCTCTGATGTTGGTATACGAACCTTAGGTTTATTTTAATAAATGCTAGCATGGCATTGTTTTTTCCACCATCTCACTTGTAACCGGTTGGTGTCTTTATATTAAAGTGGATTTTTTTTGAAGGGTGGCAAGGGAACCAAAGATAGCATCCAGTTAGGTCTTGCTTTTCTTTTTAACCAAATCTGACAACCTCTGCCTTTAAGTTGGAATTCTAAAACTATTTACATTTAAAACATTGTTAATATGGTTAAGTTTAATCTACTACCTTCTTTAAGCATGGTTGGATTTCAACCTTCTATTTTCTTTTGTCTTTTCTAAATGCCAGCTTTGTTTGCATACCTTTTTTATTTTGGATTAATGATTCCATTTTATCTCTTTTGTTGACTTCTTATTGAGTTGCCTTAATGGTTGTTTTAAGGTATATAGTATGCACTTTTAATTATCACAGTCAACTTTTAAGTGCTGTTACAACACTTGGACTATTATAGAAGATGATCAAGGACTTTGTGCTTTTGGTGTCATACATTTACTTCTAGAAATATTATAAACTCTTCTATATAATATTTTTGTTTTTTCTTTCATCACTCAATTACCTTTAAACAAATTTAAATTGTAAAAGTAAACCTTAATATTTATCCTCATGATTACAGTTTCTGATGATTTTCATTCTTTTGTGTAGATTCAGATTTCCATTCACTATGATGTTTATTTTGCTAGAAGAATTTTCTTTTTTTCTCTTTATTCATATATGCATATGTACATACACTGTATTGGTCATTTCTCCCCCAGCTCCCCACCCTCCCCATCTGCCCCACACACCCCTTGCTTCCAGCCAGAACCTGTTCTGCCCTTTTCTCTGATTTTGTTGAAGAGAAGACATGAGCAATAACAAGAAAGACAAAGCGTTTGTGCTATTTGAGGTAAGGATAGGTATACAGTATACAGAGAGATTCCTAGCATTGCTTCCATCACAAGTGTGTTACAACCCGAATTGATTCATCTCTACCTGACCTCTTCACTACTTCCCAGTCACAATACTATATTGACCTCTGTCACTTTAAGGTTACTGTATTAGCTCCTCTGCAGTGGGGACATCAAACACTTTGAGTTTTTGGGTTTCCTACCTAACCCCATACCTCCCATATGTGCTCTCCCCTTAGCCTGTGACCCAATTCCAACAACATTGCTGCATTTATCCTAGATCTAAAGTTCGCATGTGAGGGAGAACATACAATTTCTGGTCTTCTGAGCCTGGCTAACCTTGCTCAGTATGATCTTCTCCAGTTCCATCCATTTACTTGTGAATGATAAGATTTCATTCTTCTTCATTGCTGAGTAAAATTCCATTGCGTATAAGTACCACATTTTCTTAATCCATTCGTCAGTAGTGGGGCATCTTGGCTGTTTCCATACTTGGCTATTGTGAACAGTGATGCAATAAACATGGGTGTGCAGGTGCCTCTAGAGTAAACTGAGTCACATTCCTTTGGGTATATCCCTAGGAGTGGATTTGCTGGATCATATGACAGATCTATGTTTAGTTTCTTAAGAAGCCTCTATACTTTTTTCCAGAGTGATTACACTAGCTTGCATTCCCCCCAGCAGTGTAAGAGGGTTCCTTTTTCCCCACATCCTCACCAATACCTGTTGGTGATGATATTTTTGATGATGGCTATTCTAACAGGGGTGAGGTGGAATCTTAGTGTAGTTTTGATTTGCATTTTCTTTATGGCCAAAGATGGTGAGCATTTCTTTATGTGTTTCTTAGCTGTTTGAATTTCTTCTTCTGAAAAAGTTCTGTGTAGTTCATTTGCCCATTTCTTTATAGGTTCATTGGTTTTGGGACAGTTTAGTTTTTTGAGTTCCTTGAATATTCTGGTTATCAGTCCTTTGTCTGATGTATAGCTGGCAAATATTTTCTCCCACTCTGTGGGTGATCTCTTCAGTTTATAGACCATTTATTTTGTTGTACAGAAACTTCTTAATTTTATGTAGTCCCATTTCTCCATCATTTCTCTTAGTTGCTGAGCTTTTGGGGTTCTATTGAGGAAGTCCTTGTGCATACCTATTGCTTCCAGATTATTCCCTGCTCTTTCCTGTACTAACTTCAGAGTTTTGGGTCTGATATTAAGATCCTTGACCAATTTTGAGTTGATACTAGTATAGGGTGATAAACATGGACCTAGTTTCAGATTTCTGCAGGCAGACAACCACTTTTCCCAGCAACATTTGAGGAAGAGGTTGTCTTTTCTCCATCATATGTTTTTGGTACCTTTGTCAAAAATAAGGTGGGAATAGCTGTGTGAATTCATATCTGGGGCCTCTAATCTGTCCTACTGTTTTTCATATCTGTTTTTGTGCCAGTACCATGCTGTTTGTATTGCTATGGCTCTGTAATATAGTTTAAAGTGAGGTGTTGTAATATCTCCAGTATTGCTGAGTATTTTCTTGGTTATCCGTGGTCCCTCATGTTTCCAAATGAACTGTAGGGGAGATTTTTCAATCTCATGATGAATGTCATTGGGATTTTGATGGGAATTGCATTAAACATGTAGATTGCTTTTGGTAGTATAGACATTTTTACTATTTGATTCTACCAATCCATGAGCATGGGAGATCTTTCCACCTTCTGTAGTCTTCCTTGATCTCTTTCTTCAGAGGTTTGTAGAGGTCATTCATATCCTTTGTTGAGTTTACTACTAGGTATTTGATTTTTTTTTGAGGCTCTTGTAAATGGAATTGTTTCCATATATTCTTGCTCAATTTGTTTGTGTTGGTATATAGAAAAGCTAATGATTTTTGTAAGTTGTTTTTGTATTCTGCCACCTTGCTGAAACTGTTTATGGTGTCTAGGAATAGGAGTGGGGATAGTGGACACCCTTGTCTCGTTCCTGATTTTGGGGGAAATAGTTTCAGTTTTTCTTCATTAAGTATGATGTATGCTGCAGTTTTGTCATATATAGCTTTTATGATGTTGAGGTACATTCTTTCTATTCCTAGTTTTCTTAGAGCTTTTATAAAGAAGTGGTGTTGGATCTGATCAAAGACTTTTTTTGTATCTTTTGAGATGATCAAGCAGTTTTTGTCTTTGCTTCTATTAATTTGCCATATTACATTTATAGATTTGTGTATGTTGAATCACCTCTGCGTCCCTGGGATGAAGCTGACTTGGTCACGGTGAATGATCTTTCTGATATGTAATTGGACTCAGTTTGCCATTATTTTGTTGAGGATTTTTACATCGATGTTCATTAAGGAGATTGGCCTGTAGTTCTCCTTTTGGTTGTGTCTTTGTCTGGTTTTGGTATGAGTGTAATGCTGGCTTCACAAAATGTGTTTGGCAGTTTTCCTTCCCTTTCTATTTTGTGGAAAAGTTTAAGGAGGGTTGGTATCAGTTCTTCTTAAAGGTCTGATAGAATTCAGCTGAGAATCCATCAGGTCTTGGACTTTTCTTTTTTGGGAGACTATTTATTGCTGCTTCCATTTCATTTTGTGTTATAGATCTATTCAGGTAATTGATATTACCGTCTTGGTTCAATTTTGGGTGGCAATAAGCATATAGAAATTTGTCTGTTTCTTCAAGATTTTCAAATTTATTAGAATATAGGCTGTTAAAATAGTCTCTGATGATTCCCAGGATTTCCATGCTGTTTGTTGTTCTTTCCTTTTGCATTTCTGATTTTACTGATTAGGGTATTTTCTTTCCTCATTTTAGACAGGTTTTCCAGGGGTCTGTCAATCTTGTTTATTTTTTTCAAAGAACCAACTTTTTGTTTTGTTGATTCTTTGTAATTTTTTTATTCTATTTCATTAATTTCAGCCCTTATTTTTATTATTTCTCCCCTTGTGCTTGATATGGTTTTGCTTGGTCTTGTTTTTTTGGGAGTTTGAGATGTAGCATTAGGTTGTTGATTTGAGATCTTTCTGTCCTTTTAATATATGCACTCATGGTTATAAACTTTCCTCTTAGGACTGCTTTTGCTGTGTACCATTGGCTCTGTTAGGTCATGTTTTCATTTTCATTAGCTTCCAGGAAACTTTTAATCTCCTCTTTTATTTCATCAGTGACCCACTGATCATTGAACAATGTGTTGTTCAGCTTCCAGTTGTTTGCATATTTTCTGCTGTTGTTTTTGTGGTTGAGTTCTAGTTTTAATGCATTATGATCAGATAGAATGCAGGATATTCTTTCTATTTTCTTAAATTTACTGAGGCTTGCTTTGTGCCCTAAGATATGATCAATTTTGGAGAAAGTTCCATGGGCTGATGAGAAGAGCATATGTTGCACAGAAGTTGGATGAAATATTCTGTAGACATCAGCTTGGTCCATTTGATCTATGATGTGATTTAGTTCTAGAATTTCTGTATTAATTTTTTGTTTGGATGACCTATCAATTGGTGATGGGGGGGTATTAAAGTCTCCCACTATCACTGTATTGGAGTTTATATATGCTTTTAGGTTCTTCAGAGTATGTTTGATGAAATTGGGTACACTGACAATGAGTGCATATAGGTTGATAATTGTTATTTCCTTTTGGTGTATTTCACATTTTATTAGGACAGAGTGTCCTTCTTTATCTCATTTGATCAATGTAAGTTTGAAGTCTACTTTGTCTGAGATAAGTATTGCTACTCCTGCCTGTTTTGGGGGGCCATTGGCTTGGTAAAACATCTTCCAGCCTTTCACCCTAAGCCAGTGCTTGTTTCTGCCAATAAGATGGGTCTCCTATAAACAACAGATTGTTGGATCTTACTTTTTAATCCAGTTTGCTAGATGGTGTCTTTTGATGGGGCAGTTAAGTGTGTTAACATTGATAAGTATGTGGTGATTCCTATCATTTAGTTGTTTTTTGTTGTTTAAGGGTTTGATTGTGTGCAGCTGAATTAATGTTACTCTCTAATTTCTTGTCTTTTCTTCTCCTGTGGTTTGTTGTTGCCTGTTCTTTCATGGTCTTGTTTGTTTCACTTTCTATGTGCAGAATTCCTTGGAGAATCTTTTGTAGTGGTGGCTTGGTGGTCATATATTATTTTAGTTTCTCTTTATTGTGGAAGACTTTTATTGCTCCATCTATTTTGAATGATAGTTTTGCTGGGTAGAGTATCCTAGGGTTGAACTTATTTTCATTCAGTGTTTAGAATACCTCACTCCATGCTCTTCTTGCTTTTAAGGTTTCCATTGAGAAATCTGCTGTGATTTTGATGGGTTTACCCTTTGTATGTTATTTGCTTTTTCTTTTTTATAGCCTTCAATATTCTTTCGCTAGTCTCTGTCTTGTTGTTTTAATGATAATATGTCTTGGGGTGGTTCTATTTTGATCAAGTCTATTTGGTGTCCTGGAGGCCTCCTGTACCTGAACAGGCATAGCTTCTTCTAGGCTTGGGAAATTTTCTGTTATTATTTTGTTGAAGATATTATGAATCCCTTTTGCTTATACCTCTTCTACTTCTTCAGTGCCCATGATTCTCATGTTTTGTCTTTTGTTGTAGTCAGTGAGTTCTTGCATATTCCTTTTGCAGGTCTTGAGGTTTGACTAATAGCTCTTTAATTTTTCCTTTAATTTCCATTTTATCTTAAAGTTTTGAGATTCTGTCTTCTGCTTGTTCTAATCTGCTGGAGTTGCTTTCCATTGTGTTTTATATTTCTGTTTCATCCTTTTTTCTGAGGTTTTCCATATTATGAGTCACTTCCTCTTTAATATTGTCTATTTTTGTCTTTAATTAATTTATTTCTGTATTTATAGTGATCCCTGTTTCACTTTGGTGTTTATTTAGGGCTCCTATGAGTTCATTTATTTGTTTCTGTGTCTTCTGGTATTCTTCATTTTTGGTGTGTTGAGATCTGAGTGCCTCTTGTGTGTTTTGGTTGACCATGTCTAGTAACAGCTCCTTGAAATTCTCAGTGATTACTTGCAGAATTTCTTTTTTATGGGTGTTCTTGTGGACATGGTTGGGTTCCTTGGCATCGTTTATCTTTGTTTTGTTGGAATTTGAAGTGGTTGTCATTTTCTTCATTTCCCTCTGAATCTTGTATTAAATTACTTTTGGGGAGAGATTGGTTTCCCTCCCTTTTTTGTCTTCCCGTCATTCCACTTGGTACTGTGCAACTATGTTCTTTCTTGATAGGCTGTTAGTGTTTTCATTCACCTGTTTTCTTTTCCTTGGTTTAATTTTGTTTTACGGATGTATTTGGTTTGTAGCTAAGTGTGTGTGTGCTATTTCTGTCCCTGGTGTGGGTGTAATTTTGTATTTGCTAATTCACAATACTAAAGCTAACAACAACAACAAAATCCCAAAGAAGTCAACATGAAGAGATGAACAAGCAAACACAAACAAACAAGAAACAGAACAAACAAATAAACATTCAAACAAACAAAAAATTCCAGGTTCAGTAACAATAGAATTTCAATCTTAGTTGAGTTTTGGTGTTATTCCTCCAGCATCCAGTCCTTGTGTTGGTATTTAAGCAGAAGCTCTGTTGTAGTCTTGCCAGGTGGTCAGGTCATGTTTGGTTTTTTTTTCTTCTGTCTTTCAGAGGCAACTGCTTGGTCATCTCCTCCCTCAGTGAGGTGTGGTAGTTTAAGTCTGTATTTTGTACTCAGGTTCCAGAATCAGCTCTGTCACTCACCAGTTGTCCTGCTTTGGAGTTGGGTTTTCACTGTGGTTGATTACTGGGGGCTTGTTTCTTTGCCTTGCCCCCTTTCTCTTGGGCAATGTCAGTGATCCATCAGCCAGCCCCCTGCTGTCAGCAGTTTGCTGATTATTTTTCAATTTTGCAGTGTCTTTTGACTTTGGATGTTACTCAGTGGCTCAGGAGATGAGCTTTGTGGACTGCCATCTGCCCTTTTTCAAGCAGCAGCTTTGCTACCTGCCCTATTTCAGGCAGCAGCTTGTCACCTGCCCGCTGTTAGCCCTTCTGCCTTTCCAGCCTTTGTTTACTTGAAGTTCACACAGAGATCAGCTCCTTGCCATCCCCCATTCTCTGGTGCGCTTTTGGCAACTCCATCCCTCTGCTGTGTGTTCGTTTTCAGTTCTTTCTTTATTGTTACTTTTTTTTGGGGGGGGGGGGCTGTCAATGTGCCCAGGAGGCTATGCTAGTTTATCCTAGGGGTTGTTGGGGGAAAACCATATGACACTTGGTGTTCACCTGTTGGTCTGATGAATGTCTCTCCCAAGCAGGTTTGGAGCCAGCATCTGAGGTTGGGAAGCCCTCCTGTTTTCTTGGTGTAACATGACATGGAGAAGCTTTCCATGGGTTATGGGTTCAGGATGTCTAAGTTTTGATTCTTCTTGCTGCTTTATTTCTGCCAAGTGTGACTCCAGCATCTCAGTGAGGTTTTGGAGTCTCAGAGCTCATGCTGTCTGCTTCTGTACCCTAGTCACCATCTTGGATCCTCCTCCAAGAATTTTCTTTAGCATTTCCCATAGTACAGGTCTGTACTGATAAATACAACTGCTTTATTTCTGAGATAATTATTTATTTGGCTTTAATTTTTGTAAGATATTATTGCCAGGTAAAGTATTATGGTTTTATTGAATCTTTTCTTTCAGTAATTAAAAAAATACTTCTGTCTTGTGCCCTGGATTATTTCTAATAAAAATAATATTTGTTTTCCCTAATATTTCTCTGACTTATTTTAAAATGTTTATCTTCTTATAATTGGTTTTAAGCAATTTGATTTTGATGAATTTTAATTTGGGTTTACACTGAGCTTCTAGTATCTGTGGATTTTAAAATTTTATTTTTGTTTTTGGGGGACTGGGTTTGAACTCAGGGCTTTGTGCTTGCAAAGCAGGCACTCTATTGCTTGGGCTACACCTCCAGGCCACTTTGATCTGATTATTTTGGAGATAAGGAGCTCATGAGCTATTTTCCCAGGCTTGCCTCAAACCATGATTCCTCAATCTCATCGTCCAAAGAAGTTAGTATTATAGGTGTGAGCTATGGGAGCCTGGCTGAATTCTAAAATTTATCAAATGTTGAAAATTATTTGCCATTGTTTCTTAATTTTATGTGTTCTTCTTCCTTCATAAACTCAGATTAAATATATTAGACTACATAAACCAACCCACAGAAAACTGATCCCATGTTTATTTTCATGTTTTTTTTATATTGAATAGATTTTCAGTTTCACTTTTCTTTACATTTTGCAAAATCTAATCTGCTCATAATTCCATGTATTGTATTTTTTAAGATATGATAGATTTCATCTCTAAAATTTGATGTTAGTCTAGTTTTGCATGTGTTTACTTAACATGTTAACTCTTTCTGCTATTTCCTTGAACACAGGGAATACAGCTTTAGTCATTGTTTTAGTACCTTAATTAACTAATTCTATTATGTATGTCATGTCTTCATCAGCTTCAGTAGATGTTATTCCTTGTTGTTAAGTTGTACTTTCCTTCTTCATCACATGCCTGGTTTTTTTTTTTAAAATTGGTTACCAAATGTGGTAAATTTTACCTTACCTAGTACAAGATGCTTTTGAATTCTTATAAATATTTTGGAATGTGGTTATCTTTGTTAGAAAGAGTATAATATTCTGGGATTTGCTTTTAGGCTTCTTTTAGGTGAGGACAGCTTTATTATAAACTTCATTGTCACCCACTACTGAGGCATTTCCCTTTACTGTATGCTATCCAATATCCTGTACAGTAAGAGATTTTTTCCACCAGCCAGTGAAGGTATATTTTTTTTCCTGGTCCATGGGACCTCTAGTTATTGCTTCATCTGAATCTTCTGATAGTTTTGTCCCAGTTGTCACTAGTTTCCTTGTATTTGTATACAGATCACCACTCAACTGAGTGGGAGACCTTGTGTATCTTTCTGGAATTCTATCTCTCCACTTTGAAACTGAGTAACCAGATGGTTCCATAACAGCTAAGAGGGGAAGTTGGTGAAGCAGTGCTATTAAGGTAGAATAATTGGGTAAGGATAGTCTTAAAGAAACCCTCCATGTACCTGACACCTGACCTTGAGTAACCCTCCAACTCCTGTTCTTTCTTGAAAACACTAGTTGAAAACATTTGGCAGGTGGGTGCAGATTTTCTCTTCAGTCTCTGTCCCTAAAGCATTCAAAATTGCCATGTCAGTTCACACTTGAACTTTGAAAATTTATTAGAAGTTAAACTACTTTTTTTTCTTACCCCGATCTGCAGCAGTTTTCTCCTTTCCCACTGCTCCACAAAGGGTGACAGCAGCCATACATTTGTTCTCTCAAAGGATGAGCTCAACACTCTGAATTTCAGTTCATTAGATTTCTTCACATTCTCAGCTCTCTGCTGGGATTTATAAACATGATTTTGTAGGTTATCCAGCTTATTCTCATCAGTAAGGTAGGAGCACATTCTCCTGTGATTTTCCACATCCTGAGTCTGCCTGATAATTTTTCATTTGAATGCCTCCATGTACATGGTAAAAGTGCAGAGCATAAATGGTGCTATCTTCTTGCAGAGATGATTTAACTCTTGTGTAGTAGGTAATTGTAAGGCTGCAATTAATATTTGAATCTGAGTTTTTAGCTAGTCCAAATCATTTTGCCCCTACTTCTGGAGCTGAACCCTGTTAGATTTTAAACTAAAAGCTTTATGTTCTTAGCATACTTCCAGGTCCACTGGCAGGTTGTAAACTTCAATTGTCTCACTTCTTCAACATTATGAGACTGCCCACATTCAACTAAACTTTTTAAATTCTATGCTTTAGGTTTTTAGGTGAGATTTCATTGCAGAGCCATGATTAATAATAGACTAGGTGAGAAAACCCAGGAGGACAACTTTTCATGGACTCTTCTTGGCCTCTCCAGGCAATCTTGTACTTCTAGGATACAAGACAGAACTGCTCTACAATGAGGAAGGCCTTGTGACCTACTAACAGACAAGGCAGGTCAGAAATTTTTTATGGCTATCTACAGGCAAGGGAAGATTAGAGTTTCTGTGACCTACATTGAGAAAGAAGTTATAACCCATGAATTGTGTCCAAAACCAAAATATGTATGTTATGATATCACAAATAATTATATATCTTTTCCTAAAATGCTCTTTAAGAAAAATTTCTGTCCTTTCTGAGATCTCAAGACATCCTCTGTGGTGTCTTTCTTCATCAGACTAGCATTGCATATCCCGGCCTTTATTCTTCCATGATCTTTCACAAGCAAACCTACTACAGTCCTTACTCATGACTTACTGATGAATGTTTGTCATTCTCTAGAGATGTCTCCTGATCATTTTCTCTGTTCTGTTTCCTGTTTGTTCATTGTACCCATGTTGATTGTACCTATCAACTATTTGTACAACAATTAATCTTACTACTCTTTCCAAGTTCTTCTTCCCCAATTGCCTTTTTCCTTTCCTCTTTTGTATGCCTTGTTTAATCTACAGCCATACCACCTTGAACGTGCTTTATCTTGTCTGTATGCCTTGTTTACTCCACACAGGATTGAATGCATTATCTACTGTCTTTCTTGGGGGGAGAAGGATAGTACTGGGGTTGAACTCAGGGTCTCATGCTTGCTAATTGGATGCTCTACCACTTGAGCCACTCCATCAGACCTGTTTCATGTTAGGTTTTTTGAGATAGAGTCCCATGAACTATTTGTCTGTGTTGTATGTGAACCTCAATCCTCCTAATCTCTGCTTCTTGAGTAGCTAGGATTATAGGCATGAGACACTAGCACCCAACTATCTATTGCTTTTTTGTGTTATGTTCTCTATATTAGGTAAACATATTGCTGGGTGCTCAGTCATTTTACCCAAGGATACATCCTGTGATTTCTCAATTCACTTCTTTCCTTTGATTCCTTCATCAATTTCAATTACCAGATTTGTTGAGTCTACATGAAAAAAAGTTACACATTTCTGTCAAGGTCTCCTCCCCTTTACCAATACTAAAGTAGTTTGAATCATCAATATCTTCTAAGGATCCTTATTCCACTAATTAATGAAAGGACATTACTTAATGATGGATGCATGAGTCTCAGTGAATCAAGTGACTAGCTAAGGAAGAGCAGTCTAGGCAGAAAAATAAGTTGGTTCAAACAGTGAAAGGCAGGAATATGTGTGTATTGTTTGAGGAATGGCAAAATATTGGACTGATGTGAGCAGAGAAAAAGAGTGTAGGAGTGAGAGAGCTAAGCGGAGAAAAATGTTTATGTAGTGCCTTTTATACTACTGTGAAAATTTTGGCTTTAATCCTGAGTAAACTTGTGAACTGCTACAGAGTTTTGAGGAATAAAATGGTTCATCTTACATTATCAAAAGATGTAGTTGTCTGCTCATAAAGAACCTTGAACTTATCTTTAATACTTATACAATGCATTTAGTTATCAAATTGAATCTCACTTACCTCTGTCCCTGCCCATATTCTTAAGTGGTCAGGAGTAAGAACTATTGTTTTATTTGTCTTTATGTAGACAGGTGTAAGACTGTATATATCCAGGCCATCACAGGTTCCCAAAAAATTCACATGTAGACTTAAGTACAAAATAATGCCTGTCCAGATATATCAGCACAGAGATAGATATTGTTACTTATTAATTCAACTCTCAATAGAAATCATAGGTAATTTAATGTATACACTGTTGGAAACACATATTCATTGTGTATTATTATTTTTTTCCACCTTTGGTTATCTTCTGCTGCAAAGTCCAAAATTGTACAAAAAATACATCCTTTCATATATCACCTAAAATCTGCATGTGATTTGAGTGAGATTGGGGATAAGAATAAAAAACAAAACACCCTGCATGGTTTGGCAAACCTACCTCACCTCACAATTTCAATTAAACTGGTAGACAGAAAACACACTCACAACCCAATCAACTGGTGATACCATGTCAGAGCTTCTGCTTATATGCCAATACTAGGACTGGATGCAGGAAAAGTAACTCTAGAACATAAACTAAGACTAAAATTCTATTGTCCCTGAACCTAGTGGTTTTTTTGTTTTGTTTTGTTTTAATTGTTTTTTTTTTCTTTCCTCTTGTTTTTTTTTTTTTCTGTTTGTTTTATTATTGGGGGATTTTTATTTCTATTTTTATTCCTATTTTCTTTCTGTGTTCTCAATTTCACATCATCATCTTCTCATCCCTACTTTTACCCTCTTCACTCTCCCTCCTTCTCCTGTGACAAAACCCATTGCTGTCCTTCCCAACTACTCTTTCTGCCCCTTCTCATCCACTCTCTCCCCCTGCCCTTACCTTCCCCTCCCATTCTCCCCCAAGCTGTCACCAGACTGTCCCTCCCTCCTACATACTTACCACCTGTTGACCAAGCTACTATACCAACTTTACACAACCCCAAATAAGGGCTGAAATTAAAGAAATAGAAACCAAAAAATCCATACAAAGAATCAATAAACAAAAGGCTGGTTCTTTGAAAAAATAAACAATATTGACAGACCCCTGGCAAATCAGACTAAAATGAGGAAGGAAAAGACCCAAATAAGTAAAATCAGAAATGCAAAAGGGGAGATAACAACATACACAAAGAAATCCAGGGAATGATCAGAGACTATTTTGAAAAGTTGTATTCTAATAAACTTGAAAATCTTGAAGAAATGGACAAATGTCTAGACACTTATAACCATGCAAAACTGAACCAAGAGGATATTAACCACCTAAACAGATCTATAACACAAAATGAAATTGAAGCAGCAATAGAGAGTCTCCCAAAAAAGAAAAGTCCAGGACTTGATGGATTCTCAGCTGAATTCTATCAGACATTTAAAGAAGAATTAATACCATCTCTCCAAACTTTTCCATGAAATAGAAAGGGAAGCAATACTGCCTAACTCATTCTGGAAAGCCAGTATTATACTCATCTCAAAACCAGACAAAGACACATCCAAAAATGAGAACTATAGGCCAAACTCCTTAATGAACATTGATGCAAAAATCCCCAATAAAACATTGGCAAACCAAATCCATCAACATATCAGAAAGATCATTCACCGTGACCAAGTCAGCTTCATTCCAGGGATGCAGGGGTGGTTCAACATATGCAAATCAATAAATGTAATACAGTATATAAACAGAGTAGAAACAAAGACAAAAACCACGTGATCATCTCAATACATGCAGAAAAAGCCTTTGATGAGATTCAACACTACTTCATGAGAAAAGCTCTAAGAAAACTAGGAATAGAAGGAATGTACCTCAACATTAGAAAGGCTATATATGACAGACCTATGGTCAACATCATACTTAATGGAGAAAAACTGAAACCATTTCCCCTAAAATCAGGAATGAGACAAGGGTGACCACTCTCCTCACTCCTATTCATCATAGCCCTGGAATTCCTAGCCAGAGCAATTAGGCAAGAAGAAGAAATAAAAGGAATACAAATAGGTAAAGAAACTGCCTATTGCAAACTGTCCTATACCTCAAAGACCCAAAAACTCCTAGAGATCACAAACAGCTTCAGCAATGTGGCAGGACACAAAATCAAGTTACAAAAAACAGTAACTTTTCTATACACCAACAACAAAGAAATTGAGAAAGAATATATAAAAATGATTTCATTTACAATAACCTGAAAAAAAATAAAGTATCTAGGAGTAAACTTAACAAAAGATGTGAATGACCTCTACAAGGAGAACTAGAAACCTCTGAAGAAAGAGATGGAGGAAAACTACAGAAGATGGAAAGATCTCCCGTGCTCATGGATTGGTAGAGTCAACATAGTAAAAATGGCTATACTTCCAAAAGCAATCCACAAAAATGGCTATACTTCCAAAATGCAATTCCCATCAAAATCCCATTGATATTCATCATGAGATTGAAAAATCTACCCTACAGTTTATTTGGAAACACGAGAGACTGCAGAAAGCCAAGGCAATACTTAGCAAAAAAAAGCAATGCTGGAGATATTACAATACCCAACTTTAAACTATATTACAGAACCATAGCAATACAAACAGCATGGAACTGGAACAAAAACAGATATGAAGACCTGTTGGAACAGATTAGAGGCCCCAGATATGAATCCACACAACTATTCCCACCTTATTTTTTACAAAGGCACCAAAAACATACGATGGAGAATATATAGCCTCTTCCACAAATGTTGCTGGGAAAAGAGGTTGACTGCCTGCAGAAAACTGAAACTAGACCCATGTTTATCACCCTGCACTAGTATCAACTCAAAGTGGATTAAGGACCTTAATATCAGACCCTAGACTCTGAAGTTAGTACAGGAAAGAGCAGGGAATATTTTGGAAGATATAGGCATAAGCAATCACTTCCTCAGTAGAACCACAGCAACCCAGCAACTAAGAGAAAAAATGGACAATGGTACTACATGAAATTAAAAAGCTTCTGCACAACAAAAGAAATGGTCTGTAAACTGAAGAGACCACCCACAGAGTGGGAGGAAATATTTGTTGGCAGACAAAGGACTGATAACCAGAATATACAGGGAGTTCAAAATACTAAACCCCCCAAAATCAATGAACCAATAAAGAAGTAGACAACTAAGCTAAACAGAACTTTTTCAAAGGAAAAAATCCAAATGGCCAAACAACACATGAAAAAATGCTCACCATCTCTGCCCATAAAAGAAATGCAAATCAAAACCACACTAAGATTCTACCTCACTCTTGTTAGAATAGCCATCATCACAAAAACCACCACCACCAAATGTTGATGAGGATGCAGGGAACATGGAACCCTTATACACTAATGGTGGGAATGTAATCTAGTTAACCACTTTGGAAAACAATATGGAGACTTCTTAAAAAACTAAACATAGATTTGCCATATGATCCAGCAATACCACACCAAGGGATATACCCAAAGGAATGTGACTCAGATTATTCCAAAGGCACCTGCACACCCATGTTTACTGCAGCACTATTCACAAAATCCAAGTTATGGAAACAGCCAAGATGCCCCACTACTGATGAATGGATTAAGAAAATGTGGTATTTGTACACAATGGAATTTTATTCAGCCACAAAGAATGAAATTTTGACATTTGCAAGTAGATGGATGGAACTGAAGAGCATCATCTTAAGCACAGTTAGCTTTTTGGCTCAGATGGCCAAAAATCATATGTTCTCCCTCATATGTGGACTTTAGACCTAAAACAAATGCAGTAATATTATTCAATATGATCACCCACTAAGGGAAGAATGCATACAGGAAGAATACAGAAAGGTAGGAAACTCAAACTTAAAAGTGTTTGATGTGACCACTGTAGAGTAGCAAATAACAGAGGCCACTACGGAAAGGTGACCAGGAAGTAGTGATGAGGTTTGGTAGAGATGAACCAATTCGGGTTGCAATGCACATGTGCATGCCAGCAATGCTAGGAATCTCTCTGTATAGCTATCTTTATCTCAAGGAAGCAAAAAGGCTATGTCTTTCTTATTATCTGTTATGTTTTCTCGTCAACAAAATTGGAGAAGAGGGCAGGACAGGTTCTGCCTGGAAGTGAGGGGGCTGGTGGGAGAAGGACGGGATTGGGAGCAGGGTGGACAGATGACCCAAACAATGTATGCATATATGAATAAGTGTGTAAACAATAAAAAAACATAAAGCAAAGTTTTGAAGCCAGAATGAGACATCAATATTGTGAGACTTTATTTATATTTTAATGCTTTTATTTTAAGAAGGGGTAATACTATTTTCATTAACATAATGATAATGGTACTTGTTAACATTAAGATCTGCACCCAAAACTCTCACTGTCAGAAGTTTAATAATTTTTTTCCTTGTCACTTCATTCAGCAGAAAGTGTATATGTTATAGGAAATGTATACATCTATATTGCACAAATACATTTCTTGACTTACATTAGTAGCACACTTATACAGTACTTGCATTTAAGAAATTACTTATGTAGGAATATTGTCTTGCATTTAAAAAGAATCCTTTTTGTTATGTCAAGGGCTGACATTTTGGCATATCCAAAAACTGAAGATAGACTTAGCAGCTTATTTTCCTCCATCTGGAAATTCTGACTACTTCAGTAAGATCCCATATCAATTTCTCACTTTGGCTTAATGTGACTCTCAGAATGCTTTGAAAGATACATGGAGCTTTAAATTGCAACCTTGGTTCTTTTTACCTTCTCATAGTAGAAATAAACCATAGCAATTTTTCTTTCTCCTTCATTTCCCTGTTACCTGTGTGCCTTCATTGTCCAAGGCTACTCTATTCTCACCTGAAGGATAGTACCTATCAGTTCCCAAAATGGCTTTGGAGAGGGAAAATTCTAATAGATATTCAAGAATAATTCCCACCAATAGTAAAATGTGTTGGTCCAGACATATTACATACATATGTGCCTACCTACCTACGCATGTGTATCCACAGGATAGACTGACTCTATGTGTATAAGTGTGAATTTGTATGTGGTTGCTGAAAACTTAAACTTCAGGATCAGATGAACTGATATTAGAATCTCAGCTCCATTAACACTTTAGCAGCACAGTCCTTCAGAAAGTGACCCCTAAAACACAGACAACACATCTGAGACATAGATAATGTTGTCATCTTCAGAAGTTATTGCAAGGACAGAATGACACCATAAAATTAAGGACAAATGGTAGAACCTAATAATATTTGTTTAATAATAGCATTTGCCAATCACTTAGTGACTAATGGGGACCTATGCCTAAATGTCTAGTATTTATATGTGCAAATTGCATTACTAAGTTGTGTGCATAGTAACAAATCAATATCAAATCAATTTTCATGATGACACACTGTGATACAATCTTTATGCAAGCGGGATGACATTTTCCTTTGTTTTATACAACCTGTGTTCTAAACTAAAAATTTCACAGTGCCATTATTTGGCTATTTTTAAGGAACTGACTCCTCAAACCTTCCTCTTGGCAGTTGACTATACTTTTAAATTCTTGTGATTTACACATTTGTAAATGATAGGAAGGCATGCCATAGGGAAGGGGCAGAGGTGGACCACACACCGATCACCATGGCATGCCATTAGCCATCTTCTTTCACTTAATTCATCTGATGAGTATTAAACAGTTCAATTCTCCCACTGAAGCTTCTGTGTTTAATAGAAATAGAACTCCCCCTGCTCTTATGTTTTATGCTTAGACACACTCACCATTGTCTACCTTCTTTCTTTTAATTAATTTTAGATAATTTTAACTAATTCTTAGAAGGGAGTGTTTATTTTTTGTTTTGTTTTTATTCCAATATAATGTGAAAAGCAAAACATTTCTACTAGGTAGTACCTGCTACATATTCTTCAGGAATTTTTAGAGTGCTAGTTAAAATATTTTGTAGAATTTTTGTGACTTTTTCCTTTGCACTTTTTTGCAATAAATTTATGAGTTCATAATTTAAAATGTATCATTCTAGTTTTGCAAATGCAAAATAACTTCTCTTTATTTTGAGATGTCTATTTTTTTCTAAATCAGATTATCATGAGAATAAAAAAAAGTTGTAGTGATACAGGATTTAATAATCTTCCCAACAGTAAATATATCTGTTTCTAGGTTTTTTTTTTCTCTTACTTAGTAAGATGAAGTTTCAGTCATTTAATTAAACATCTGTTTGAAAACAGATACTAACACCTTCCCTAATCAGCAACTCTGTCATTTTTCAGGACTTCAGGGTAGAAGATTTTTTTGAGAACTATGAGAGTGAAATTTATTGAAAATATATTCCGTTGATAACTAGGCATAGTGCAACTCATAGAATTAATATTCATTTAATTCATGTTAGCATTTTTTTAATCTCCTTCTGTTTCTCTTCTTCCCACCTTTTTTTCCTCTAGGTGATATGAGTAGTGCATTGTACCTTTAAATGTCTGAAACAAACATTTGAGATACTATTGCTTTTTTCTCATTCCAGACATGAAGGAAAAATGGCAAAAAAGAAGAAAAATGTAGCAAAGTTATATTGCCATAAAACATTTTGACTTTTGCTTCTTTCCTTTCCATATGGCCCCAGGATATTGAATGAAATTGTTAAGAGTTTGGTTTGACTTTTTCAAGTACCTTTCACTAGCATAGACTAAAAAGGCTCATTTTCAAAATAACAATGACAATGATAATAACAACAAAAATAACACACAAGCAACACCTTGCTGATGAAGGACTTACAATAGAGCAAGAAAAATAAAAAATGTAACAATTACACAATCTTAATGTAGTTCAGAAGTTTAGGTAACAATTTGCATATGTATATGTATCTGTGTGTGTGTGTGTGTGTGTGTGTGTGTGTGAAACTAGTCTTCCTTGGCTTTCCATTGAATAAATGGAAATGAAAAAACTTATGAACACCAGAGATTTATCTCACAAATTTCCCTCAGTCTCTACCAGCATTCATACTATACTGTTTGAGATTTATCAAACACCTTCTTTGGTAGCAGAGTCCATGTTTTTTGAGATTATTTGAATATATTTCTTGTGGCAGGCCTTTCCTGTATTCTACCTGTGGAAACCTTACCAGAATGCGAGCTTCTTTTTGAAGTTTTTCTTGAATCCACTGCTTGGATCTGAAGTGCCAGTCGGTTAAAGGCCTGGTTGCCAGTGCCGGCTTATGGTACTATTGGGAGGTGGTAGAACTTTTAACAGTGGCCTACTAGAAGGAATTTAGGAGTGAAGAGAAGCCTTAGAAGAGGATATTGGGGTCCTAGCTCCTTCCTGTACCTCTCTTTGCTTTCCGGCTAATTGAGATGAGTGAATCTCAACCATCATGTACTAGTGACATGGCATGGTGTACTACTGTGCTGCCACAGGCCCACATCAACAGGACCACCTGACCACGACCCAAAACTTCTCAAACAGTCAAGTCAAAATAAACTGTTCCTCCTTAGAAGTTGTTTTTTTCAAGTGTTTTGTCAGTGACACAAAGCAAACTAATACAAATTGTGCATTTGCTTCTTAAAGCTGTGGAAAAAACTGTCACAAATTTAATGGATTAGAACAACACAAACTTATTATCTGAGAGTTCTGTAGGTCAGGAGTTTCTCTGGGCTAAATTCCAGGTACTGGCATGGCTGCATTTCTTCTGGAAATTCTAAGGGAAAATCCACAGTCTTGCCTATTTTTTATCTTCTGGAAGGTACATGCATTCTCCATCTTTGGCTATGGTCCTTTCCTCTCTGCTCAAATCTAACAGTGTAACATTAACAATCTTTCTGCCTCTACCTTGCTTTTAAAACCATTTCTAATTCTATTAGGTCTACCTGAATAATCTTGGATATTCTTCCCATCTGGATATCCTTAATTTAATAACATCTACAAATTGCAAAGTATCTTTTGCCATGTGAGGCAATATATTCACAAGTTCTAAGGACTAGGGCATAAATATACGGTGGGGACATTATTCTTCTTCCACAGATGGGAACCAGTCCTTCTCATTATACTTCCATAAGTGTTAAAATCACTTTTACATTTAATATTAACTTATGTACCGTTTACATTGTGCTTTCACCTCTTCTTCTCTAAGCTAGGATCCCAGAGGATGGTGAAATTTTATCTCTTCAATCCTGTTTGAGATATTTGAGAACATCCCTACCTTGTGATCACCTTTTGGTTTGTGCAACATTCAACACAGATTCCATATATTAAACTGAACTTAAAAATTGGAGAGGGAGATTATCAAACTAAGAGCCAAGAGGCACAGTAAAAGCAATGGATACTGGAGTTACCTTGTTAAGAAGTTTTTGTTTCCAGGCAGGACAATACTGACAGAAGCATGAACCCAAACTGAGGGCTCTCACCAAGTAAAAAATCTAGAAAGTGAGCTTGTTCAAGTTGGGGTATTTTCCGGATTGGAAGGAAGCAAGTATACCTATCATAGTTATTGAGGAAAAAATTTTGGAAGAAGTCAGGTAAGTCTCTTATCCTTAATCCTGATTGCTGCATCAGATTCCTCTTGGGATGAGAGTGTTAGTGTTGCTCTTACATGGAAAGTTCTAAACTTTCTATAGACTGTTGCTCAAATCATTGACAGTAATGAGAATGCTTGATGCCTGTATTCACAGTTGAAGGAGGGATTCATCATTAAGATAGTAATGTCAATGTTCTCAATTTCTCAATAGGTAGAGAATTTTATTCATTTCAAGACAGTGTCAAAGATTAATAACTGAGAACTTCATAAATGGTTTCTTTAAATTGAGAAAAAAATAAAGTTGAATTTCTCTATTGGTCATGATTATCACTATGCCTACAATTTAGGAACATTTTGTACACATATAAGTCTTCTGGATCTGAAAGAAAATCAGAATAGATGAAAAAGCAAAATAATTTGTTGCAAGAGGAATTTATGTACTATTTTGAGGGAATAAAGACACATTTAGGTCCCAGAAATTGAGCTATTTGTTTCAAGGGCTAATCACCCATAACCTCTCAAAGAAATAGTCATTAATATTTTCAATTTTCCAATAATGAGATTAGGCAAAAGAAGCTAGATGTTGTGACACATGCCAATATTTCCAGTTACTTAGAAGGCTGGGATAGAAGGATAACATTCAAGGTCAACTTGGGCAGAATTAGGGAGATCCTGTCTGAAAAACTAAAAGCAAAAGTACTGTGGCACGGCTCAAGTGGTGAGTGGGAGACCCTGACTTCAATCCTTAATATCACACACACACACACACACACACACACACACACGCACAAAGAAAAAATAAGAAAAATGCAAAATAACAAATATGAATTAAAATATGTATATTTCAATGTCTCGAAACAGATTGAGACAACTGATTAATTTTAAATGCATGGAATGGATTGTTAATTTAGTGATTACAAAATGTCCTCACATTGAAAACACATAGTTTAAGTTTTCTGACTTTGCAATAGCTTTTGCATATGCATAATCTTCTGAGGACTTACACTCAATTTTAAGTTAAGTAAGTTACTCATGAGTGAATAATTATATTTAAGACATTTAAAATCTATAATATAATGTAAATTTGAACCTCTGAAAATCAAAGTAACTGTGCACTCCTTACAAAGATTAAAAGTGAAACCTATCTCTATCCCATTAAATGTACTTTGTAATAATTTTTATTAAAAAGAATAACTGACATTTTCTGATTGCACATTCAAAGTTAACAGGAGCCAGTAAGTGTGAAGATTACTTGACTCGCAGTAGGGTTCTGAACAAGAAGAACAGTGTTTGACATGGAAAGGCAACAATGGGTTTCTTTAGAAGAAGATGTGATGTTAATTTTATATGGCAACTTGACTGGGCTTCTGTGCACAGATATATGGTCTAACATTATACTTAATATTTCTAGGAGACTGTTTTTAAATGAGAGTAACATTTAAGTGGGTGAACTTTTGAAGATTATATTCTTGACTTAGATAAGCTTCAAACAATCCACTGAAGGCCTGAATGTACCCCAAGCAAGAAGAATTTCTCCCAACAGGAAGCCTTTGGATAGGAACTGCAGATTTTACACTTGTCCACTGCTATATAATCATGTCAAATTCATTAAAATAAATCTGTATGTGTGTGTGTGTGTGTGCATATATATCTTATTTGTTCTGTTTCTCTGGAAAGCCCTGATTAACACAAAGGAAAAGCGGAGAGACTTATATTCTGGAGATAAGTGAAATAGAAGACAAAGTGATGGCTCACAAAGAAGTCATACTTTCACTTTCATGAAGGTGAACCGTGAGCTAGGTAGGTGAGGCAAGGAAACTAACATCTCTTAACTGTCATGCTTCTTGCTATATTCTTCAAAGTTTAGTCTCCTGGCATTTCTGAGAGAATCAGTATTAGCCTCAATTTTCAAATAATGATAATGAGGCCTGATCAATATCATGCAACCATAAAATTGCTAATAAACATATAAATTAGACTTTCATTCATTTTCTTTTTTCAGTCTACTGGCACTTCAGGCCAAATTTGATTACCCCCCACCCAACTTCTGCCCAATATCACCAGTGCCAAATTGGATATCAATCTTATATATCCCATAATGGAGAAACTATTGCATTAATGTACATTTCACAACTAATGGCCCCCTAATGGATTTGTGCATCATCACTGACTCATGTGATATAACTCATATAAAGTGTCATAAATATAAGTGGCACATTTGACACCTAGGTATCCTTTATATGTAACACTAAATCATTGCACATATAGTTGAGTTGATTACTGGAAATTTACATTCTAGGGGTATTTCATTCCTAAAACCGTCATGCTCAGCTCTTGCAATGAAGAGAAAGCTTTTCCAATGGTCCCTCTGTGACTTAGTTTTATTGCCTCAATGATTTTGTTGCTTGTTGTAACCCAATATGTATGTTAGTATACCTTAAGGAATAGGTTGTCGTCCGATTTATTAGTTGGAGTACCTTACATCTTTCAATGGTAGGGAAAATTTTATATTGACATATCCAGAGTTTTTATTGAAGTTATATTAGTCCTATCTATCAGAGATATGCTAGAAAATCTATAACTTCCACCAAAATGTTGCCCATGTGAGCAATTCAGTTTATGAAGTGCAATCTTCTAAGGCAAGCTTAGGGCCTTGTGATTCATTTTTCAACCTATGTGATGTTTAATGATTTCATCAAAATAAAAACTAATACACAGTTCTATGTCCATCATCAAATTATGCCATTCAATTTATAGCTTAAGCTATGAAAAAAGACACCTAGATACAGAGGTCTGAGGGGTAGGAAATAGCTCCAGTCTATGCAATTCTCTTTCCTCTCTTGACACAAATATTTGTAGTGAATAAGAAGTTGTTTGGCTTATTATTACACTGGGAATTTGTTACAATACAGTAATGACATTTTTTCATTATGTCAAACATGTAGATATTTGTCTAGGGTATACTGTTGAGCCAAAAAAATCATTATTAAAAAAATGAAACTATATAAAACAAAAGAGAAAAAGGTTGAAAGGTCTTTATCACCTTGTTTAAACCAATCATAAATCCCATTTTCTAAGCTACTAAACAATAATTCACAAACACATTCATTTTCCTTAACTATCACAGAGCATCAAGCATTCTTGCAGTATGTGTGTGTGTGTGTGTGTGTGTGTGTGTGATTAGTGTGAATACATGAACACATGAACTTTCAAAAAGATTTTATTCAATTTATAGTATGTTTTCTTTGCCTTTTTACACAGTATTTTTTTGAGAAATTTGTATTGCTAACTAAGGTAAAAAAAGTTAAAATATAGTAATAAAAAGAAGAAAATTAGAATGATATAATATATGAAAACGAATTTTCCACTGGTATTTATAAAATAGTAGTATGCATAAAAACACTGTGATAAATCAAGTTGTTTTCAAATTTCAGAAGAAATGAAAATTACCCCAACTTTTCATATAAAATTACTTTTTAAAAATTATTTCTTATTCCCACAAGTATGAGGCATCTCATACTTGCCCATAATGCTTCTGAGATCCTTCTATGCTAGTGTCCTGTGTACCACCCTAAGACATGCAAATAATTAAACTTACTATTAATCCCCTATATGTAGTAAATCCAATGGAAGGGCACAGTTCTTGACTGTGCAAGAAGACATTTTACTTTAATATTCTGAGAAAGTGAATAAAGTTTCAAATGTTTCCAAGAGTAGTCCATAACCTCAAAGTTAATTAGTAGATAGTTTAGACTTATAGTCAGCCTTGTCAGATTCAAAGGCCTGCGTTCTTTATCTAATATCACACAATCCCCAGAAATTGAAGAATGCCAACTTTAATGGTAAAAATCACAGAAACATGTCAGATTTAGAATTTATCACCAGAATATTCAGCACAAAGAATCAATCCCTCTCTATATGCAAGATCTTACCATTAATCATTTTGCCTTTTTCTCAACACAGCACATGACTTGAAAAGCAAGATTCACATGGGAGTGAAATTTACATTTTAAAAGACGGCTGTGCTCCCAGATTATATGGGACTGATTCACCTCTAATGGCCATCCTAACCACATCATTTTATTACCCCTAACCAGTCTGTTTATCTAGACAATGCAGACATGTATTAAAAATAGAATCTGACTTTTGTTATCAATAGTGTGACTTAAGTGGAATGAAATGTTAAGGATTCTGAGAGATAAAAGCTGCCACATAAATAAATTAATGGGCCAAAAGTTCACACAACAGAGGAACTGAAGGAGTAAAAAGTCAACAATTCAAGTCAAATGCTGCAACACAGGGCAAGGAACAGAGGAATGCTCAACACAGACAGAGGACAATACCGGAGGGGGTTGGTGTGACAGGAGCAAGCTACAGAGTATAAGTCAGAGCAAAAATTGTTTTCTGAGCTAGATACTCATCTAAAGATTTCAGCTCAATGGTTATCAAAACACACTGCCTTGAAACATAGGACACTTCAAGGAAAATGTGAATACTATCCAAGGTTAGATGGTAGACTGATAATGGAGTTTCCATTGAATTGCTGAGAAAGCTACTTCCTTTCCCATACCTTCTCGTGAAGTCTAATTACACTAATAAAATGCCTTAGTTTCATTCTAACATTTGCCTAACAGTGATTGACCCTTATTAACTTTTCCTGTGTAGTGATGTAAGTTTTGCACTTAGCATTCATTTATTTATATTCAAAGGAAGTTAAGTAGCAGAAAAATAAGAAGACTTGATGCAGATTTCATCAAAATCATGGTAGTATTTTATAATTGAACTTGAGAAAGAGTGTACATCTATGGACAAGGGGGAAAAGGATGAATCAGTAAAGCACTGAGTCCAGTAGTTCAATTTTGAACTGGTCTTTCTCTAGTTATCCCAGAAATTTGAGTGTGAGCTGATACTAGAGTATCAATACAAGATCCAATACGGCAAGAAATAGCATGGTTGAATTTGTACAATTCCTGATCACCTACTGAATACAAAGCTGTGGATACCAAGATGAATGAGACTTGTTTCTTAACTAACCATTCTCTAGCTCCAGTAGGATGTTAGTTCTTGTTTATTTAGTCTCTCATTGTAGTAACTTTTGTTGATAGTTCTATTATAGAAAGATTTCTCCAGACTTTTTTTCAATGAAAGGTCTTCCAAGTTTTGGATGTTCTATTGATAATTTCAGATGATATCAGTGTTACTTCTTTTTTTTTTTGAAGAACTGAGCACATTGTAAGTAATCATTTCTTGTAATCTTGTGTGTTATATAATTTATAAGCTTACAAAAAGACCACCTTTTTCAAGAAACACACATTCTTATCAATGTCCTTTACATTGTTCAGGTAACATAAGTCACAATACCAAAGAAATGTGAGGTGTGGATGAGAGAACATTAGATGTATTGGTCACATGGCTCTCTGGTTATTATTAGAATTTGTTAACAGTACAAGGGGGGAGTCATTATGAAAATTCGATGGATGTGTAAAGTGTACTTTGACTTTTGCTCCTCTTTTCAAGCAGTATTTGATAGGTTTCGTTCTGCTTCTATCTATCTATGTAACTGTCTATCTATCCATCCATATCTATCTATTATCTATTATTTAACCTATCTCTATCCTCCTTCACAACCCAGTATTCTCTCTTTAAAAAAAAAATCTCTAAGATAAAAAATAATAAACCTAATTCAGTCCAAGTGATTTCAGCTTTTTAAATTTCCAGATTATTAAAAAAAATTCTTATGGTTCTTTCCTGGATTCTTCAGCTTTCCAGCTTGCTATACTTGCACACATTTTTTACTGATTGGGGAGGAGAGATAAAGTAAAACGTATGCAGAGAAAATACTCATGAATTTACCATTTGTCATGATATATTTCTCAAATAATATCAGGGTAGAAGACTGCAGGTTAGTCCATTGGCTAAATCAACTAAAAGTATAGAACTCTAATTCTCTACCAAAGAAAGATGACTCTCCACGTTTATAAGTTGTAATTTTCTTTATAAATGGCTAGGACTAAGTACTGGTCCTGGACATCAGTGCCATTAACTGAAGGAGGCTGGTTAGTCAGTAAAAACAGAAGAGGACAGAGGAAGTCCACTATTACATGAAGAAATGTTCAAAGCCATTCTGCCCTAGCAAACTCTCTGACCCAGATTAGGCCAATTCTTCTGGAACATTAATTTGCATATAGATTATCTGAGGAATCTCATTAAAATCCATAGGTTGACTCCCCAGCCCCAGGATGAGATCTTTCTAACAAGCTTTTTAGAAGAACCAGAACACTGGTTCATACTGAATTTGATTTTTCTAGAAACAGGCAGATTAGAATTTTACTAAATTTATTTCCAATCAATTTTAATATTATATTACCAAATGGTTCATCTGGTCAATAAATATTTATTGAGTATATATAATATTTTAAGTACTGCACTGGTTGCTGGGCATTCAGAGGTGATTTTTCCATGTGTAATTGAGGTTTCAAAAAGCAAGTCTACTTGAAGACCTCTGTGCAAGAGGGCACATATTTCTAATGCAGCTTTAACAATAAGTTAAGAATCCTTATTCTTGGGACATTGGAAAGACTTGTTTTAGAAAGCTGACTCTCAATTAAAAGCCTTGAAATCTTGGCTTGATTAACTAACTCTGATCCTGTATTTTCTCATCTAACAGGAATTCAAAGGCATGTTTATAAAGCATTCATACAGTGTCTGGCATGAATAGTATTTGAAAAGGTCACTATTATTGTTCTTGCCCCAGTTTTTCCAATCACTGAGCCTTGAGGTAAATAAAGGTAAAGCTGTGAGCACAGACATACTTAGCAGTAAATTCATTGGGGACTGAAACAGAGGAGGATCTACTAACAACAGTGCTGGAGGATCTTAAAAAGTGGATCTTACAGACATGTACTTTCCAGGTCCAGAGACTTTGGTGTGCATCAAAATTCATCTTTATGTAGTAACAAAAATGTCTATATTTGGAAGGGAGTCAACTTCACAGGCAAGCCTCCATTCTGTACAGGCAATTGAATGAAACACAATGTGGCCAAGAAGGACACCAAGTCATCGAGCCAGGGTTTATAAAAGGATGTGGCTTCAGGGGCACAGAAAATATACTACATCATGGGTAAAGTGCTGTGAAGGTATAAGCATCAGTTAGTAAGGCTGGCCCTAAAGGCAGTGGACAGTGTTGGAAAGGACAAGGGAAAGAAGAGGCAGGGACCTACTTACTAGGACTGGCATAGAAAAAGGGCTACATCAAGTCCTAGCAATGTTCCAGTTGTTGACCTACTTAATTGCCATCTTGTGGATCCTAAAAGTTTTCCTGAATTATACCCAAGATCTAAGGAAAAATTACTTGAGGTAGGTGAGAGTCATTCTTGGATAGAACAAATGAAGAAAGAAATCTAACCACTTTGCATTTCTCTATTATACAAAGAAACCATTTTCTGTGTTGAATAAAGACGCTCCATTTTCTGTGTTGTGCTATATGTTTGCATGAAATGTATTCATTTTAAGACATATTAAAATGTCCATCAGAATATTTAGGTTGTAGGAGAAAAAAAAGTGGTCGGATCAAGGGACAGGAAAAAATACAATAAAAATATGAATCAAAAGAAATGCCATTTATCATTTCAGAGAGAAATAGAAATCTCAGGGACACAAACTGTGATCATTTCATATAATCTTAAAAATTTTGTCACTATCTCACATTGCTATTTTGTCAGTATCCTTTTTCTTCTCCTTTTGAATAAGGGTCTAATCTTGAAAAATAAAAAAAACCTAGAAGATGTGTTTTTCTGTGCATGGTACCACGAGAAGGAAAAACTAAGAGGTTATATTGTGATTTGATGCTAACCTTCCAGTCTTCAATGTCAGGGAAGGTGATGTAACAGTAAATTACCAAGAGAATAAAATGTAAGCTTTAGGAAGAAAATAGAAAAAGTAGAGCAAGACTGAAACCAAAACTAATTTCGAACAAGCATTTGAGGACAGTAAAGAGAGAATAAGAAGCCATAGTATGCCTGAGAAAGGTACTTATCCATAGAGACCCTTTATTGTTTGAAATCTGCTTTCAGAGCAAAAAAACCCTTTAATTAGGAGCTGACCCACTAAAGATCAGGTAAGAAGGCCAAGCATTACTGGCAGAAGCAATTACAAGTCCATAAGCTACACTAGGAAAAACCTGAATTCATAAGAAGAATAAACTTCTACTCTTGTCCTCATTTGCCTTTCTGATCTTACAGAGGAGTCCAGCATCAGAAAGAGTTTAAGACCCTGTGGCCACCTGGTAAAATGTCAGAGCACTTGGCAACCATCAGCCTACTTGAAGGGTATTTCCCCTAGCTCATTAATCTTACCACGGCAATATCTCGTGTACACTGGCATTTGGGAAACTTCTCTATTGCTCCTTTCCTATAATCATCCATAGTGCATTATTGTTCCCTAGTGCGACTTTACCCTGGCTTTTCTTGTAACCACTCATGAATATACCAACATTAAATGGGTGAAAAAGGTGACGTTGCAATTTTTTTGACTCTTCTGAAAATGTCATGTCCTCAGTTGGAAACATTTGAGAGGTCATTCTGCTTCCTTCTACATATAATAAACTACATCCATCTTCCTTTATATCTGCCTTCTCTCATGGTTTCATTTGGGCTTGGTCCAAATTAAAGTGGAAAGAAACACTTTGTGCACAGTAAATTGAGATCTCCAGAGGACATATGAATTGAATAAATGAGACCCAGTAAAGACATGTAAATTGATTAACATAATGCACTTGAACACACTGTGTAAGAATTAGTCTGTCTTTTCTTCTTCTGTTTTTAGCCTAAATTTTTAAGGCAACATCAAGGAAAATGTCATATTTGTTATAAAAAAGAAAAGGGGTATCTGCAGAATATATTTGAATCACAGTTACATTGATGCATAAGCAACTGTGTATTTTTCTCTCATTGTCTACTCTTTAAAAATTTGATGACTGAACTCTAAGCAGAGTCTGCCTTTGTAGGAAGAGAGATTAAAGTGTTTTAGTAGTTCACTAAGTCCGATGGTCACCAACTGTGGGAGCAGAATGACAAAAGAAGAAAAAACTTGTGCCAGGTATGTTGGGTTTTGTTTACCTATTCAGTTTTTGGAGACAGGATTTCTCCTTGTAGCCCAGACTGGCCTTGATCTTGAGATCTTTCTGCTATAACCTTCTGAGTGTTGAGATTACAGGTGTGAGTCACCACACCAAGCCATGTGTGTGTGTGTGCTCACACACAAACACATGTGCACTGGGAATCAAACCAAGACTTTATACAAGCTAGACAAGTATCTTAAACGAGTCCAGTTTTATGCTCATCTGCTTAACAGTCATAATGTAATTCTATGAATTTATCATATTGCAGTTGTAATAGTTTCTAGAAAATACAGTAGAAAATTGCCCTTACTTTATGACTAACACCATTTTTACTTTTGTTTTCTACTCCATTTTCTCTCCATTGTAAGTAATTATTGTAACACCATTGTGCACCTATGGAAAATGGAATCTCCCAAGGTCAAACAACTACTGTGTAAAGAACCTAGAACTCAGAAACATCACTTGTCTAATGAGCTAAAAGTTGTTTTGTGGCTTATCTCAGTCTTTCTTCAAAAAATTACTATTAGGTAAGTACTTGAAAGTAGTTATTATATAGATAACAAGAAAAAATTTAAATGGGAACTAAAAAAGTAACTAGTGCATTCACTTATAATATTCAAAGGGAGATTTAATTTAACTTTCTCTAATTGCAAAACTTTGGTGGGTTTTCCTACATCATACAGAAGAGGTAACTGTATTCTTTTGCAATGAATTGAAAAAGAAACTATGGAGAAGTAGAATATAATGACTAGGAATATCAACACTGGAATCAGATTCCAATAATGAAAATGCCAGTGTCACCAGCTTATTCTTGAGGCAATTTATTATATAGGTTTTAGCATGTTTGCCTGTACAATGAAACTAAAGAAAGACATCTTTCTGCAGATATCATAAGCAAACAATGAAATGCAGTGTGCAATTATTTTTAGAAGGTTTATTAGTATATGATAGTTATTCAGGGGTTTCATTGTGACATTTCCATATATACATATACCGTACTCCCAGTTTGATTCAGCCCCTCCATTATTCTCCCTTTTTCCCCACTCCTCTTCTTAAAATGACTTCTTCAAGGTTTCTTATTCTTACGTGTATAAAAAGTTCCTGTTGCATAATATATAGCCAAAGTTTACTATAAGAAGCATGACAATTGTTATTTCTATTTTCCCTTCAGCACAGTCTAGAATCTAGTAATATTTAGGATCTAGACCAGCACTGGGGTTCAATATTGCTCCTACATGCCAACCATATCATGCCCCAGCATTATCCCTTAAAAAATTATCTCACTAATATAGAGAAGGCTGACATGACTGAACAATGTTTGCTGAAAGTGTTTCTTCAGGAAGAGGAGATGTGTTTATCAAAATTGGAAGGAAGCTCACCTATATGGCTCATTATTATAGAGGGCCCAGCACTGCAGTCAGATAGCTTTATATTTTATAAAACTTACAAAGAAATTCTAACCTCATTCACCAAAGCCATTTCCTTTTCCCAAATTACCTTATGAATCACTCTTCACTTGAGTTAGTTGGAGGTGAAGTACCTGAACAATGTTTAGAGCCAGCTAAAGGAAAACTCTCGCAAATCTACATAATTTTAGCAGGATACAGTTGTATGGTGTATGGTTGTTATCTTTGGCTGTCTTTATGTAGGAATAACTTCCAAAAGTGTGTCTATCCCCCACAATAGAAGCACACAGATAGATAGCATCATGATGCAAACATGCTCTAAGTACCAGAATTATGTAACAGATGAATAAGAGATTTAAAATAAGGGTTGTCTGTGGAAGTTTTCTAACCAAATATATGTAACTTTTAAAAGACAGTCATTATGATTGTGGCCTTATAAAACCACAGTTTTTATTTCCATCAAGAATATACTTAGGGGCTAGGTATGGTGGTACATGCCTGTGATCCCAGCTATGTAGGAGGCACAGGTAGGAGTATCAGACTCAGGCTGGCCCTGGGCAAAAGTGTGACACCCTATCTGAAAATAAAAACTAAAGTAAAAAGAACTGGAGGCTTGGCTCAAGTGGTAGAGTGAACTTTAAGTTCAATCCCCAGTATGCAATATATGTATTAAAATAAATAAAAAGCAGACATTCAAACTTGCTTTAGTAAAACCTGTAATATATTTTCTATTTACTCTTTAAAAGAGGATAATTCACGATGGTCATAAGATAATGCAGTCAAATAATTTAGAGAGCAATAGATACTGTGGAAGTATTCTAAGAAATAAATCAGTTAAAATATGTTATTATTTTGGCATTTTATGGCATTTATAGTTTTTTTGATTCATTTACAGTCTGATTTCTTTATTCATCCTAAATAAATGCTTTCTGTCTTATAAAATTATCTTATAGAGCCTTCACTCAGATTGTAAAAGATTCAAAACCTACAAAGCATGAATATACTTCTTCTAGGATAGTTTTCAAATATACAGAAATTAGAGGTTCTTTCATGTTTTTTAGAATGAATCCTGACTCAAGCAACTTAGTGTAACTTTGAAATGTAGAGATGGCAACATCAGGGAAAATGTGACATCATGTCACATGTTCAGCTGGCTTTTTTTCCTCTCCTTTTGGTCTCTTTGAGCAATTTTACCCAAGGCTACATTGCAAATCCAGAGAATGAATATCTTCTCTTGACTTGTCAGAGCTACCAGGAAGGCTCTTTGGAAGAAAAAAACTGCATGAAGAACAAAGAAATAAATACAAAAACAGACTGCAAAGGCACCACAAAAATTCAAAAGGAGTTGAAAGAGAAGAAATAAAGAGACTCTTGGGAATAAACAGACTGGAGATGTTTTCACTGCTTAAAATAATGTTCCTTTCTACTCGTCCCACACCATCTTCCTTCATGATAACTCTTTCTTTCTTTTTTTAAGACCCCTACCAGGCCAGCTCAGCTGAGGGTAAATGTTGAAGCTGGACACTTGAGTCTTCCTTTGGAGTTGTGGGGATGTGGCTCCAGGAGGAAAGGAAGAGTGGGTGTGCCAGTTTATGGCTGCCTTCTGCTGGACACACAGATTGATGCAGCAGCAAAAACGTGGGCCCAGGGAAAAGAAAAGGCCTGACCAAGCCAACTTTGTTGTGTTCCTGAGCTTTCTCCTTGGGATCTCTCTCCAGGACCTCCTGAAACAAGAGGGTTGGGGCTCTGTGTGGCACTCACAGCACCTCCTCACACGCAGACTCAGATGGAAGGGTCATTGGGGGACATGCTCTCTGCTCAGTAGGCTCAGAGTCTTCCCTTGGTCACAGAGTGAGGCCATTGCAGACTGTTTATTTCTTGGACCCCACCTTCTTAGCTTGGATTGTGGGTTTAACCTTTGTCCCAGGGCTCTTGTCTGGAAGACTGGACCTTACTGCCTCCTCTTCTTTATCCAGCTCTTTTTTTCTTAGCGATGCTTGTCTGATTCTGGGGAACCTGCCTTTTGACATGCTTGGCAGGGGTCTTCTCTAGAGATACCTCTGCATTTTTGTCATCGTCATCATCATAGTCATTGTCATCGTCTTCCTCATCCTCACACTCTTCTTTCTCCTTTTCTTCCCAGGGGTCCAAAGTCTCAGAGCACTCCTAGCCACAGAAGAAAATGTGTCCTGAGCCAGTCCAGAGCTGAAAAGTGACTGGAGGAGAAAGCGCCACTCCCATCATGGTGACCATGGGCAGGATGGAGGCCTTCAGAGAGGCAATGGTGACAGGCTGCACCTTCCTGCCCTCCTGGTTCACAATCTCTACTCAGTTCACTTCCTCTTTGGCTTTCTCCCCCAAGCAAATCACATTGAGCAATAGCCTACAGCTCTCCTTCTCCACCTGGGGTCTGAAGGTACAAGTCTGCTTCTCCTGACTGAGCTCACCTCCCCAGAGTATTGTCCTATTCCCTTTTCAGCCATGACACTGTGACTCTGACTCGTGTTGGTGGACTATGCAGTGGTAGGGACCAGCAGTGTGCTGCCTGTTAAGCCATGGGTCCTCCCCTTCACTGCATTTTCATCCAGCTTCACTTTCAGTGGAGGCTAATGATTAGTGTTTCTTTTACATCTTTAATTACAAATTCATGCAACTTTACATGGCAACAATATGAAAGGATCTGAGTTACGTGCTGAGATATGCTGAGCAAACATAGCCCTAAACCACAACTCAGATATGTGCTACAAAGTAATGGTGCAATAATAGGTTATATGAGTGGACTTATTAATGGATGTGACTTAGTCAGAGATGTCCAGAGAGGTCTTCTTGAGTGTATATTTTTGTTAATTCTTGATGTAAGAAGAGTAGGAGTTAAAAAAAGGAAAGAAGTAATAAATGCATGTAGAATAAAAAAGAGGGAGGAACTTTTCATTCAGAAAAAAATTGTATAGAACAAATGTACAAGCATGAGAGAGAATGAGAGAACAAGCCATTACAAAAAAGTGGCTAATTTTGTAGTTCAAGAAAAGTCATATTGTAGGAAGTATATTACATGGAATAGAATAATTTCATCATCTTCATAATCATCACCACTTTCATGTCCATCCTTACAACTATAGCCATGACTTTCAATTGCAGCCAAATTTGCCAGGCATGTTGATTTTTAAGCATATGTCTTTTCCATTATTCCTCACAACATCCTGTGTGCATTTATTTGGTCATCCATTCATCCACTAATTCATTCAATACATACTAATAAGTGCATAATATATGGCAAACAATAGGATGGTTATGTACTAGTTGGGATTTGATAAAACATATGTAGACTCTACTATAATAATTTAATTTGTAATTAAATATTGACCCAATATTTTTTATATCTCATTTAACTCCATGTTCTGAAGTTACACAGTTATTTCTTGGCTTCTCCCTGCAAGTTTTCTTAAGTTGGCTAGAAGAGAAAAACACAAGGCAGACTCAGGAAGGCTGGAAAGACCCTCAGATATGGAGCTGACTCTTGGACATGGGAGATCCAGGCCTTCAAAAGGGTCCATGTTCCCTACCCTAAGAAATGCATTTTACATATGCTTACTTGAGCTGGATAAAGTTCTCCAGTTTACCAGCTGACAAACTGACATATTCTGTCCTAATCAAGGGTAGGTTGTGGGGAATAGCGTCAGTTGTGTCAATCCCCTTTTTTGTAGCTTGCCAATACAACCTACAACAATGGCCAGCCCTACACATAAGGAAACACTTGATTGATGGATCTGGGTAAACAAAGGCTTTTCCCTATGAGATGCAGCATCTTATCAGGCAGCTGCCAGACCAGCCTAGTGCTTCTACCCTAAACTCGGAATGACTACTACTATGCTTCAGCCCAAAATGCCATAGTCCAGGTGTAGCCAACTATACTCTGTGGTTCTCTTGTCCATGTTCCTGTTAGAGAGGAGTGTGATAGTACCCATGGGTAGGAGTAAGGAAGACAGACTTGGTGGCCCTAGGAAAGGAGGAGGAAGGGAGAACAGGTGATGAAGCGCATATCTCAGGGAGATTATAGAGGTATACTAAACATGAGTAAAGTTCCAAATCCTAGGTATATGTTCCATCCTTCCCTTGAACTTCACTTAAAACACACAAACTCAAAAGTAAAATTATTAAGAACTCAAGTAAAGAAACTGAAGAACATTGGATATACTGGACACTTCTGAGTGTGGGGCTCTATACAAGTGCACTGGTCATGAACCCATGAAGTAACTCTGAGGAAGGGACAGAGAACACCTGTGTACACTGATTAGGAAGACTTTTCTAAGGATGTGAGAACTGAGGTGTGATCTAAGCAGGGAGAAGGAGAAAATTGTTAACAATATAAGTGCCCCTCCATTTTATGACATATAGAGATTAATTAATCCAAGTTAGTGTGACTCCTAGGTTTCTGTTTGTACCTATTGCTCTATCTCTGCTTCTACTTAGGAAGGTTGTGTTTGCCCTGTTAGGCACTGCATAGATGAGAGCCAGGGAGAGTTTCTGACAAAAAGTAATTCACAAAATTAGGAAAACATTTGTCAAAAGCTGCAGTTTTATTCTTCATGCATTACATATAAACAAATACAATGATACTAACAAAATCGGGACATGTATAAAACCATTGCTTTTTTTACTTTGTCTTTGTCTTCCATTCAGTCAGACAATAATAGCCCATAGAAATAGTTGTAGTCTGAAGGAAAATGCTCCTTATGCAAGTTTCTGATTCTTCTTTAATCTTTCCTTTTGTCTTGTCACCCTTGTATCCTAAGATTGGATAATTGTCACCTTGTATCCTAAGATTGGATAATTGAAAATGTTTATAGTTGCCTAAACCTACAAAGATGTTTCTGAATCTTTTGCATGAGGGTCTTTATCCATTCTACATCTTTCTCTCATTCCATATATCTAAAAAACACCAAAGATATACTCAAAGTCCAGCTCAGCAGTCAAGTTCGCTGGAAATAGACTGCCTACCTCAGGTAATATGTTCCTATTTCTATGTAACAAATTTATTTATCTTTTAACTTATTGCCCCCATTGTCTCTATAGATACATTCAATTAATTTACAATTCATCTGTGTATGGGCTGCATAATCTTTGTGTTTATACAATTAACATTGTGATTAATGCATAGCAGTTACTCATTGAATTCTAGTTGACTCAAACCCTACCAATAGGATGTTGATGAGGCATTCTATCCTTCAGTCTCAAGAACAAGATAACTATAGCAAGGTAGCAGGGTATAAAATCAACATAGAAAAATCATTAGCATTTCTATACACTAACAATGAGCAAACGGAAAAAGAATGTATGAAAACAATTCCATTTACAATAGCCTCAAACAAAATCAAATACCTAGGTGTAAACCTAACAAAAGATGTGAAAGACCTCTACAAGGAAAACTATACACTTCTGAAGAAAGAGATTGAGGAAGACTATAGAAAGTGGAGAGATCTCCCATGATCATGGATTGGTAGAATCAACATAGTAAAAATGTCAATACTCCCCAAAGTAATCTACATGTTTAATGCAATTCCCATCAAAATTCCAATGACATTCATTAAAGAGATTGAAAAATCTACTGTTAAATTTATATGGAAACACAAGAGGCCACGAATAGCCAAGGCAATACTCAGTCAAAAGAACAATGCAGAGGTATCACAATACCTGACTTCAAACTATATCACAAAGCAATAACAATAAAAACAGCATGGTACTGGCACAAAAACAGACATAAAGACCAGTGGAACAGAATAGAGGATCCAGATATGAAGCCACACAACTATAAGCAACTTATCTTTGACAAAGGAGCTAAAAATATACAATGGAGAAATAGCAGCCTCTTCAACAAAAACTGCTGGGAAAACTGGTTAGCAGTCTGCAAAAAACTGAAACTAGATCCATGTATATCACCCTATACCAAGATTAACTCAGAATGGATCAAGGATCTTAATATCAGACCCCAAACTCTTAAGTTGATACAAGAAAGAGTAGGAAATACTCTGGAATTAGTAGGTATAGGTAAGAACTTTCTCAACGAAACCCCAGCAGCACAGCAACTAAGAGATAGCATAGATAAATGGGACCTCATAAAACTAAAAAGCTTCTGTTCATCAAAAGAAATAGTCTCTGAACTGAAGAGAACACCCACAGAGTGGGAGAAAATATTTGCCAACTATACATCAGACAAAGGACTGATAACCAGAATATATAGGGAACTTAAAAAACTAAATTCTCCCAAAACTAATGAACCAATAAAGAAATGGGCAAGTGAACTAAACAGAACTTTCTCAAAAGAAGAAATTCAAATGGCCAGAAAACACATGAAAAAATGCTCACCATCTCTAGCAATAAAGGAAATGCAAATTAAAACCAAGCTAAGATTCCACCTCACTCCTGTTAGAATAGCTATCACCAGCAACACCACCAACAACAGGTGTTGGTGAGGATGCGGGAAAAAGGAACCCTCTTACACCGTTGCTGGGAATGTAGACTAGTATAACCACTCTGGAAAAAAATTTGGAGGCTACTTAAAAAGCTGGACATCGATCTACCATTTGATCCAGCAATACCACTCTTGGGGATATACCCAAAAGACTGTTACTCCAGAGGCACCTGCACATCCATGTTTATTGAGGCACTATTCACAATAGCCAAGTTATGGAAACAGCCAAGATGCCCCAGCACTGACGAATGGATTAAGAAAATGTGGTATCTATACACAATGGAATTTTATGCAGCCATGAAGAAGAACGAAATGTTATCATTCGCTGGCAAGTGGATGGAATTGGAGAACATCATTCTGAGTGAGGTTAGCCTGGCTCAAAAAACCAAAAATCGTATGTTCTCCCTTATATGTGGACATTAGATTAAGGGCAAACACAACAAGGGGATTGGACTATGAGCACATGATAAAAGCGAGAGCGCACAAGGGAGGGGTGAGGATAGGTAAGACACCTAAAAAACCAGCTAGCATTTGTTGCCCTTAATGCAGAGAAACTAAAGCAGATACCTTAAAGCAACTGAGGCCAATAGGAAAAGGGGAACAGGTACTAGAGAAAAGGTTAGATCAAAAGGAATTAACCTAGAAGGTAACACCCACGCACAGGAAATCAATGTGAGTCAATGCCCTGTATAGCTATCCTTATCTCAACCAGCAAAAACCCTTGTTCCTTCCTATTATTGCTTATACTCTGTCTACAACAAAATTAGAAATAAGGGCAAAATAGTTTCTGCTGGGTATTGAGGGGGTGGAGCGGGAGGGGGTGGAGTGGGTGGTAAGGGAGGGGGTGGGGGCAGGGGGGAGAAATGAACCAAGCCTTGTATGCACATATGAATAATAAAAGAAAAATGAAAAAAAAAAGAACAAGATAACTTACTTTTTAAAAAGTTTTTCTTTATGAAAACTCTATACAAATGCATCAGACAGGCTATACTTGAAAGTTGAACAGAAAAATAAATAAGAAAATGTCAGTGACTCTAGGCCATTTTGATAGTAGAATTTTCTTGCCACCAACATTTCCAATTAATGTTCAAGGAAAGCCATTTGTTTTTGTACAATCATGACAATGATATAGTTTGTTCTGTAACAGAATAGCATTTGACTCTAGATATATAGAAGTAGACAGACAGAATACAATAGAATAAATATTGTTTTTCTTTTTCTCTCAGGTTTAAAAAATGAAATATACATCAAGAATAGTTTTGAGTTTTGTTTGTGTTCCTGTCTAGCTATTATGCCTAATAGGCATCCATGGAAACAAATAAGATGAACAAAAAAAACTATTGCAGAGGGACAAGTCCAAGAATCAGACAACCATCAATTATTTAAAATTTTGTATTTGATATTATATTACATATATGTGTGTATATGTGCACAGACTATGATATACTATGAATATGAGTGTAAAAGGTGCATAGACATTCTGATAGACTCCAATTGTTTTGTGTACAAAAATCTCATTTACTTCTCACAATGATCTTTTTTTTTCTTTTAAAACACTTTATTGAGTTGTGATACACATATGGAAGGTCACACATATATAAGTTGATGAGTTTGGAGATAAAATACACCTGTAAAACCATCACCAAAATTCACATTTGAAAAGATCCATCACTTAAGAAAATTTCCTACCACCCCCTTTATTTATTATTGTTATCTGTGTGTGGAAGAGCATATGTGCACATGTACAAAATAAGAACACTTAATACAAGACCTAACCTCATATTAATTCTTTTTAATGATGCAATAAAATATTGTCAACTGATGGTATTGTTCTATACAGTAGTTCTCTACAACTTATTAATTTTGAATAAATGAAATTCTGTGCCCTATGAATAATACCTCCAATTTCCTCTTCCCATAGTCCCTAGCAATCACCATTCTACACTCCATGTCTATCAGTTTCAATATTTTGTATTCCTCATATAAGTAATGCTAGTAGCATTTGTCTTGTGGCTAGCTTATTTTACTTATCATAATGTCCTCTATGTTAACCCACGTTGTCACAAATTATAGGATATTTTTCAATTATATATATATATAGTATACTTTCTTCATTCATTATCTGATAATGAACATTTAGTTTGTCTCTGTCTTCCACATTGTCAATAATATGCAATGAACATAAGAGTTCAGACATTTCTTCATGCTGGTTTGAGTTCCTTTGCACATTTACCCAGAAGAATGATTGATCATATGTCATTTCTATTTTTAATTATCTGAGAAAACTTAACAGACATGAGATGGTATTCATTCATTAGTGATGGTATTCACTAATGGGTGAATGGTTTGCATTCACCCATTAGTGACATAGAGCAATTTTCATATACCTGTTGCTCATTTGGATGTCTTCCATGCAAAAATATGTATAGTTTCTTGGACAACTATCAATTGGAATATAGGTAGTTTTTAAAATTTTTTTGTTTCTTTTGTTACTGATCTTACCAAGAATTCCTAGCTCTTTGTATATATAAGAGATTAACCCTTTATCAGATATATGACTTGAAAATATTTTTCTCCCGTTATATGGATT